>NC_061778.1:22137750-22439000 GCF_022458985.1 Mugil cephalus
TATGTTGGGTTGTTTTTAAATTTTTGAAATTTTTTTAGTTGAAATTTAAAGTTGATTTTTTTTTTTGTAAACACATTTACCAACAATTTATATTTAAACTGATTTGGGACAAAAAAATTCCATAAAAAAACAGCCCAATTTGGGAAGCTCTTCAACAAAGCAGCAGAGTAACCTTCAGGAAAATAGAAAAGACAGTAAGATCACTTTATGAGGGGACACAAAAAGAGAAAGGGTTTCTTGACTTGCGCTGCTCATTAAAAACCTTTCTCCCGATTCCCATCCCAGTAAGAACACAAACTCTCCACATGAGGTGAGTGACTGAGGTAATTCAGGGTACAGGCTCACCATCACCTCTGCATCACCCATCAGAGATCCTGAAAAATGTTATGTTTGTAAACTATTAACTTAACCAACTTGTACTCACCAGGCTTGGCAGAGGCCTGTCCTGCCTCCACCACAGCAGTGGGCTGATGAGTGTCTTTGTAATAAATCAACAAAGTTTTTAGATCTCTGTCAAACTTTTGTCCTGCAGCCAAATTGATCTAAAAAGTTTTAAGACCACAAATTAAAAAGAAGCTGTACGAGTACCAACAACACACAGCAGACACATTTTCACTTTTATCTGCAGTGGGCCGGGTTTTTATCCAAATGGAAACGTCACCCGGACACTGGTTTTCCCTTTACTACCCTTTTCTTCCCCGTGAACATTGTTAGAAATGTGACAAACGAAGGGGGAATGAAAGAAGTTTGCAGCAGTAATATAGCTACTCTGGAGGCTTTGGACACTTGTATGGCGGTGTCATGTTGAATTAAACACTCAGAGCTATTGAGAGAAACTGACAAAGAAAACTAGTCACAGTATGGTAAGTGTGAGCTCATTGTGTGCTTAGAAATATTAAGAAGTAGAATGAAACAGACTGCAGACAGTACTACTTTGTAAAATAGCACAGACTGGAGCAGAAAAAAAGACGAAAGAAAATGTGGACCAAAAAGTTTGAAAATTTTAAAAATACTACAGTCAAAGGTTTTTTACACACTTTCCCCATCCAAATCTCCCAGTTTACCCCACTGGGCCTTTGGGTTTGTCTGTCAAAAAAGCCCTAGTTCAAACTTTCTCTTCAAGACTTTAGGGCGACCTTGCTTCCTGACCGTTCCCCTTGGATTCCACAAAAAAACGACCAAAAATAACCAAAAAATAACTACTGCAGTCTGTAATTAAGGGATAAAAATTTTATCTCAGTCAAAAAGCAAGGCAAACCCCGGCTTACCTCCAGCTAGGTGTGATGTGAGTGAAATTTTCTGTTTGGGATATGAAGTGGAATCCAAGCCACACCCACTGGCCAAGGCTCCATCTGAAAGTCCCTGGGAGGTTCCCTGTAGTTTACCGTGTCTCTGTCTGTTGAACTTCTATTCAGTAACGCACAAACCGCAAAGGTTTGACCAAACAAGGAGAACTTATTCTGCAGTGAGTCACAGACCCAGAGCAGTGAAGAAGAAAACTCTTTTGACTTTATCTCTAATTGGTGTGGTCAATCTGACAGGAATGTACTCAGACAAACATTGTCAAATCAATTCACAACTTTATTGCAAGAGTATGTTGAACTGCATGCAATTTCGAATTAAAAAATTTTTATTATTCTTTTAAGTAACGCTGTACCAAAAGGCCCAATCGGTTAGCCTACTGTTCCACGGGAGCACCCCATGGGGAAACAGAAACCTAAACTAAAATAAAAGGGCAACACCACTACACTAAACACCAGCCAGTTAACATACACAAAAGCATACAGACCCTGTTGAAAGAGACTGTCAGCCAAAATAACCACCGTTTTTAAACACCAAAACCTCGGCAAAACCAAAATTAGCTTTCGTGTTTAAACTCCACTCTCCACTTTCAACAGACCCCCGCCATGTTAAACCCCCCGGGTTTTAAATTTTTCTGGGATTCTGGCCCGAAAGGGGTGTGTTTTCCCGGGGGGTTTTTTTTGGTGCACGCGGTTTTAGAGTCAAAAACCCTAGAAGTTAGCCCACAACACACACACACAAAATCACACCCACACCCCCCAAAAAAAGGGTCAATCTGCATACTCCCCCACTCCTCCCCGCTTCTCATCAAACCCCAAAACCTTTGAGGGGAAAAAGCTCAAAAAGTGCAAACCCCACCCTCCCGTTTCCAGTGGTACCCCTGGGTACAGTGGAAATGCACCAATAATAAATTTTTTTAAGCAGCGAGTGAGGCTGTTTCTGAGTGCTGAGGGGCAAAAAAAATTAGGCACCAGACCCTAGATAGGCTCTGCATCGTTAAGACACACAAAACCCCACACACAACACAACCCCAAAACAACACAAAAACACACACAAAACCACCCACACACACACACACAAAACTCAGAAAGAAGCGGGAAAATGATGTTGGGCACCAGACTTTCTGTCATTTTTTTTGGGGTTGATGTGTTAGGGCAGAAATTATACTGTGGTAAACGCTTTTTAACCCCAGGTGAAGAGGAAACCCCACCCCCCCAGATTCCAGTAAATTTACGAGGGTTTAACATTTAAAAATCCCCCCTTTAAACATTCCTTTTGTACAGGATGTTTTCTTTTTCTTTTTTTTTTCTTTGGCCTGTTCTCCTGGTTCTGTCTATCAACCTTAGAAAAAAAGATACAACCTACAATAAGCAAAGCAGCATAACATTTAAAACTTTCCCTTTTCCCTTTTAAAATTTTTAAATTAACTTTTTTTAAAAAGGGGAAAATCTATTCAAGCTGGGGGGGTAAAACAGTGAAAAAGGGGAAATGTACCCCCCTCCCCCTTTTTTCCTTTTAGCACATTCAGTCCCCACCATCTGAAGTCCCCCCACTGTCAAAAGCCCTTGGGTACAACTGGGCCCCGGGAAATCTAGTGAAAGCGAGTGGCAGTGGTGTTTGTAATTGGTGAAAGCAGTGATTTTAGTTTCTGTGAGGAAAAGAGAGAGTGATGGATGGCGGGCAAGGGGGTTGGGGCCTAAGTTGTTCGCCCCAACTGGTAATGTATGCGGCCCTATTGTGGGCATTCAATGCACCGTGCAATAATGGGAGTTGGCGGGGGGGCAATAGGCTGTAGGGGAGCTATGACGAGATGTCTTCTGCCTCATGGTGTTGCCCCTCGCACTAAGTAACACACACAAGGCCACGCTGTGTCCGCCAGACCTTTATTCCAAGTTCTTCTTCCATTCAAGTCTTGGTAGTTTCTTGGTTGTTGTTTTTCTCACTGAGGAGTCAGCGAGAGACCCAAGGACTGATAAGTTACAAAAGACTCAACACACAGACAGAAATGCTGTGATTGTGGGGAACTGCTCGTCTGCTGACAAGTTGTGAAAAAAGTCTACTTTGTCACGTAAACTGAGTTTGTGGTATTCCTCTGCGTTGCGAAACGTCTGTTGGTTTCTGAAGTCTCGAGAGGAAGAGTCGTACAAGAGGAACTGAGGTGAGAACATTTTTATTGTGAATTTTGATTTATTGGGAGTTTTGCCTGCAAAGATACAAACTCGTTATTTAAAAATAAAATAACGTTTCATGCAAATAACTGGGTGAATTTTAAAACCCAGGGTGGGCATTAGGGCACTGTGATGATAATGATGAAAGCTGTGTGACAGGCTAAGCTCCAGACATTGATTTTGTTGATGGATACTTACTCAGACTCGACGAACCAGTCATTTTGAATCTCATTTCATGAAAGGAGGCTGGCAGAATTGAGGGAGCAGTTGCTGATAGGCTTCATGCTTTGTTTCACCCTGGCCCTTGTGAAAGTGCTGACTGTGAGAACAAAACCAGAGTATTGTGTCTGAATAAAGCTGCCAAAGAACAATAGCAGACACTGTACAGAAGAGGCTGAGGCAGTTCTGACAAGGAGGTGTGGGGAGTGAGGACAGAGTGGGTGATGACAGACCAGGACGCACAGATGACTGGAACAACATGAACAGATTAGGGTCAGTTAAATCCATTCTTTTAGCAACTGGGGAATGCTGGTTTAATGTGACAAAATGTGGAAGCAGGCCAACATTTGGTGATGGAACAACAACAGGCCGTATATTAGTAGTGACATGTGACTTGTCTACAGAGCGTTTCTGTATATACCATGCATTTTAAAAGCAAATCAATTGAATGCAGTAGTATGCAGTAGTGTATTTTGCACTGTAAATGATGACAAAAAGCACATTCTTCTGTTTTATGCACATAGGATGTGGTCTGGTGTAATTTTCTGAGAGGCATAATGTCACAGGGCAGAGGAATCTGGGAAGGAAGTGGGAAGCAGGTGCACCACTTTGTCGTTACTTACCTCCTCCTCATGGCTTTACCATGCATGGGCTTCCTTCCCAACTTTTGGTCTGCAGTGTTAACCCTTTCATGGGACTCACACACACACCAGCACATTACAGAGCAGGCCATCCTCAATGTCACCCTGGAGACTCTGAGGGGCACCAACATACACCAGGGAAACCAAGCAGAGGAACAGGTGAGCTAAGCAGTCCATGCTTAGATGAGACTATGTAAAAAAAAAAAAAAACAGTAAAAAAAAATAAAAATAATAATAATAATAAAAAAAAAAATGTATTAGCGTTCCTGTATGCAGTGTCAGAATGTGACATCTGAGCACAGAAATTGTACATTTTATTCCCTCCCAGACTAGACTAGGCCGTGCATTCTGGAGAGCTGTGGGAGAGGTGGTGATCTCCAATGCGGCCATGGACTTCCTGAGCTCCACCAGGTCTGACCCAGTCTATCACTTTGATTCAGAGCGTGTTGACAGCGCCATGGCAATGTTACGCCAGTTCTGGACTCAGGCTGTGCTCTCCATACGGGCCAAAGAATACCAAAGTGCTCGCAAGAGCTTGGGTCAGCTATTCCATTCTCTGCAGGTACATTGCACACACTGTACATTCATAATGAGCACTGGGGTAAAAGTTGGCCTTCCTGGAATAATTTGATGAATATGGCTTCAGCATGTTAATGTGCATGAAATATCTTTCATGTCAGGATTTCTACAGCCATAGTAACTGGGTAGAGATGGGCCAACTTTCCATTTACCACCACCTGCTGCAGCCAGAGGAGCCTGCCATCCCTGTAGCTAAAGGTAATTTACAGAGTAATTTACTTGTTTAGACAGCTCCTTTTTTTGTGGTGTAACCAGTTCTTTTTCCAGTTTTTACCTGTATTACACTGTATCATTATTATGAAAATTCAATCAGATGTTCATTATGTGGCAGCAGCAGTTTGCATGCAAAATGAACACAGTGTTGGCTGGCTGACATAATGCTGAACTCACCAGAGGAGAAGTCAGAGGTAGTAACTGTCCCTGCTCTACAACCAGACCTAACAATGACTTTCTGGAAACCACCTGTGAATCTCCAATCATGACACTGCAATAGGACAGATTCTGTTAAGTTAAATACAAGTGACCACAAGTAATGGTAGCCTAAAGAGTACTCGTACAATACTGTCCTTTGAAAGAATAAGCTGTGCATCCTTAAGAAAATACTTCAAACTTCAGTCCCTGAATATATTACTTACATAATCATAAGAAAAATGGCCAGACAAAACCAAACTAAGCACACATTTAAGCATTCTGATGAATCATATCGATTTGTACTACTACTGCGACACCTTATTGTAACACATTAAAGGCGCAATATCACATTGCTTCACAGTATAGCAGTTATTGTCAGCGTGGTGTTAGTTTAATGGCTTTTAGCATGTGGCCAAAAAAGGCAATCTCTCTTTTCATACACTGGTACCAGTGTGTCTTATTTATGTACATACTTAACTCAACGTAACCTTTGAACCAAGCCCTCATTGTTTCTGTACACAGAAGGTACTCCCACCTGTATGGAGTGCTTCAGTAATACCTGTCGAAACAACCTCCTGCAAAGACTGACAAACACAAAGGAGGACTCCCTGCTCACCACTGGCTACTTCAGCACGTTCCCCGCAAAACCTCTGGGTACAAATTCAGCCACTTGCTGCCAAAAAAAAAGAAAGAAATTAATTCAGTCTGCAAAGTTTAAGTGGTATTTTTAAAAAATTTTTTCAGGCAAATGTAGTCATGGAGGTATTCTTGACAGCAGCCGCCACATGGGGGCCAAAGGGGGCATCAACAAGGACAGCACCTCACCTTTCTTCTCCCCTCACCATTACCTCCATGTGGAAGCTGCCACCGTGGCTACTGAGGCCACCCTGACAGTGCTGAGGGACCTCAGAGACACTGTGGGCCACAAAACCTTCCTCAGGTGACATCACTCACTTTTATATGTGTGCTGAATGTTCACCTGTAACTTCCCGTAATTTCCCGACAAACTTCCTTCAACAGGCTGTTCAGTGTGAAACAGGTTCCTGCGTTGGTATTTGTCATGGACACTACAGGGAGCATGTTTGAGGAGATCACCGCTGCTCGCCTCAGGGCTCACTCCATCATCCAGAGGCGAGCCGGCCGTCCTGAGCAGACCGGCACATTTCTGCTTGTGCCTTTCCACGATCCAAGTGAGAGCTTGTCACATTTCCACTTTTCCAATGAGAGTTTTATGTTTTACTTGAATAATTGTTTCATTTTTAAAGTTAAGGCTTATGTTTTAGAGTAGCTGTCCCCTCACTTGTATCAGAGAAAATTAGAGCCCTTCCTAGATCACAAACACAAATAAACACACACAGTGATTGTGCACCAAAGTTAAGCTGACTCCTTTTTTTTTTTTTTTGCATCAATCCTGATGCAAAAAAAAATAGTCAGTTTGTTTGCTCGCCTGATGAAACTGACTGAGAGCAAGTGAAATAAAAATAATAAAGAGTGCATTCCATCGTAACTGTATCATACTGTGATCTGCAGAGGTAGGACCGGTGTATGAGACCGATGACCCGAACCAATTTATGCAGCACATGGAGGACCTGATGGCCCTGGGAGGAGGAGATGAACCAGAGATGTGCCTCTCTGCAGTTCACGTAAATCTAGATCCAGATTTAACACTCTGGCCAAAATGGATGATGTGGAATGTGCTTGCACAACATTCGTGGATCCAAATGTAGCAGCTGAGTTCCTCTCCTCCTGTGTGTGTGTGTTTTTTTTTTTTTGTTTTTTTTTTAGCTGGCACTCACTCACAGTCCTCCATTGTCAGAGATCTTCGTGTTCACTGATGCCTCCCCTAAAGATGCCCATTTGTTTGATGCAGTAAAGGCCCTCACCCTTGAGAAACAAAGCAGGGTAGGTTTAACTTTAAAGACAATTTCACTCTAATAAATCTTACATCATCCAGTGTGAGACCCTCTATAAGATGATCTGCAAAGAGAAAGACTGCAGAAATAATGTGCTAAATAGAAATCAGCAGCACTCCAATTACCAGCTGGAACCAGTATCTATAACCAGTATATTACACGCATATATATATATATACGCATATTATACAATACTTTTATGTGATGGCATTACTAGTTCAGAGAAATCATGACGGTGCATTTAATTTGTATATTATTAAGAAGTGATCTACATTTGCAGATGCACTTTAGATTGTTTTAAAAATGAGCTTATGCATTAATGAGACCCCAGTTAAGCAAATTGTATTTTAGCATTCAGCTCATGCATCACCCAAGTTCATGTTCTCCCACAGGTGTCGTTTCTCCTTACTGAAGACCCGAACTACTCGACAAAGACGGGTGGGGGGAGGAGGAGGAGGAGGAGGAGGAGGAGTAAAGAGGCTTTGTCCCCAGATCGTTTCTCTCTCTACTCCTCCCTGTCCTCCCTGTCAGGCGGACTGACAGTATTCACCACCAACTCCGACATCCACAGGGTCTCCACCATCATGGAGGATAGCACAGCTGCTGACAAGGTACTGACAGCAAGATGAACCGTCACAAGATGGTCAGTGTTACTAACTTCATCTGTCAATGGTCATAATGTTGTGGCTGGCCGGTGTATATCATAGATATATAGTAGAGACAATAGCATTTGAGTGCAAAAACCAAAGCAGTGAACATCATTAGCAGTTTTTATAGTTTTTTTTCCCCATCCTGAAGTTGTGATTTTGTTGAGTCTTATTGTATTTTCACATCTCTCTCTCCTTCCACCTCAGGTAACTCTCCTCCATGTAGAAAGTGACCAGGAGTTTATGTCTGTTCATGCGTTCAGAACAGACAGCTCAGTAGAAGAAGTAACCCTACACATCACTGGCACTATGACAGAATGTATCCTCACCAGCCCAGCAGGTAACTAACACGTTTCAAATATCTCCATTAGTACAAAGGTGCATTAGAAGCTCTATAAGCTGATTATGATTTTGAGAACCACAGTGAACTTTGCACCTGTTCGAAATTGCTTGTTTCTATTTGCAATCAACACCTTTTCTTCATGTTAGATGATCAAATAGGCCCACCTCCTCACATCCCTCTTCTTCTTGCCAGAACAAAGTCAGTCTCTGTTGAACAAGCGAGGCAGTTTAGCAGAGCTGGAGCACTTCGAGGGTCTGTACCGCATCAGCCTGCTTCCTCCCATACAGTCTGGTCAGTGGAAACTCCAAGCCAAGAGCGACGGACTCCTCACATTCAATGTAATAGGTAAGAGAATATATATATGTTCGTGTTACTGGTGCAATTCTGAAACGTAACTGCAATACTAAAGTGTAATGAGACAAAAAACAATCTATATTTTGACCACAAGGTGGCAGCAGTGTGGATTTCCTCTATTACTTTGCCACACTATCCAATAACACACACCCAGGTCTGTCCAAAGTGGAGGGCAGTCCTGTAGCAGGTGAGGGATTTGGATTTTCTTATATATGTACAATGATTAAATGAGAATGAGGATGGAGGGTGTGCCGGCCATCCAGTAAAAGCATTGTTATTTCCAGACACCTCTGCCTTCCTGGTGGTGTCTGTTACAGGCCTGACTTCAGATATAGAGGTATCCTTCAGTCATGCAACGCTGCTGGGAGCTGAAGGGGGGGTCCTTAAAGAGGTGAAGCTAAACTCCTCCTCCCCCCCCTCATCTTCATCATTCTATTCCTTGCGGGAGCTGGTTGGATTCGTGGACTCTGTTCCCAGAGTTCCCTTCTGTGTTCGAATCACAGGCCAAGACAGGGAAGGAAACAAGCTGGAGAGGGTTTCCACGGAGATGGTGCAGCCCACTCACGTTCAGATACAGGTAATCGCCAACAGTTGTGTCGCTCACTTGGTGCATGTTTGTTTTTGTCTGTTCACAAACTAATTCAGTTTTCTCAAGCAATGTATCAACCATTTCTTTTGTTTTGTATGTCCCTCAGTTATTTAAATACAATTAGGTAACCTTTCTTAGGGTTTGCTGAAACAGGCAAGCATGAAGGGAATGTAGCGGATGGAAAACCACATTGTTATGTTAGGCAGGATGACTCAAACCAGGGCAATGGGAAGAAAGGTTCAGTAATTTCATTACACTAATGATAGGAAGGATGCAAGGAATTAAAAATACTATTTCAGAATGAGAAGCCAGAACTGAAAAATAACACTGCATTAAGATAGCTGGATATAAAAATACACAAAGCAGTGAATAAATACCTAGTACTGCTACTTCATCTGTAGCAACTGCATTATGGTCTCCAACACCAGCCAGAGTTAAAATATCTGACTTTAAATTATGACATGACCAGTTTTTCCACAACATTTTCCGTAAAGTCCACAAAAAGAAGTTTTATATCTTTATCGTTTCAGGTGTTGTCTGCCCCGCGCCTTGTACCCGGTCACAGCACAGTGGTGAACTTTGACATCCTGAACCACGGTCCCGCTCGGCTCTTTAATTTGACGGCTGATGACGACCGTGGATATCTCAACTCTAGAGGGTCGTACAGGTAGAGCAAAAGTTAAACAAATGAATGAATTAACGAATCTAAGAGGATTTACTGAATGAACAGCAAAACACTGATCTTGCCATATAGTTTCTTTTGCATCCATGCATGGAGAAATGAAAACTTGGAATTAACATTTCTTTTATAAATAAGGCTTTGAAAAAAAAAATCTATTTTTTATCCTTCAGGTTCCATGTAATGGAGCAAGCGTCTTTTCATGACCAGGTGAACCTCCACACTCCTGCCTCAGCTCGGGGAGGAGAGACTGTCACACTTACACTCACCGTGCGCGCTCTTGACTCTTCACACTCAAATTATGCAGTGGCCTATTTGACTGTGGTACCACCGGTGAGCATTAACTAGTAGGGTAGTCTCTCTGGGAAACTATTTACACTCACTTGCCAATTCAATGGGAACACCAGTTAAATCAAACAAACCTTAGTTTCATGAAGGTTCAAAATAACCTGCTGATTCCACTTATTGCAGAAGGGGATGGTTTTTAGTACCACTGAATTGTACTGTGTTGTACTGACCTTTTCTATTATTATGGCATCCCCATTTTAGTCAGTGGGCTAGGCTGAGTGACAGAAACAGTTTAGTGTTTAATTAGGGCTGTCAAAATGAACACTTAATGATTAATCTGAAGAATGTTAACACAATTAATCCACATAATCGCAGTGCAGAATGACTCTGAACGTCCCTGAAGCTGTTTCATTTACACTTAACATTCATTTTCACTAGTGTACCTAATGAACTGGACATTGAGTGTTCTTTTAAGGGAGTTTTTTACATGTACAAATCCTTTTTGCTTGATCGAAGATTTTCCTGTGTATGACACATTTTCTCCTATAGGATGCTGACACATCCCCACCATCCTGCTCTGCGGCACGAGTTCAGTCTAACTGTTCTCCTGTTTGCAAAGAGTCAGTCTGGAGCGTGTCTCTGGTTGTGTCAGATGCTGGTCGCTCTGGCCTGGCTCTCCTCCAGCTGCAGAGAGGTGAAGGAAATCTGACCGTATTCCACAGCCCTTCACCCACTCAGGATAACCTTGGAGAGGCCCAGCCTGGCCCTGACCAGCAACAACTACACAGGGATGGAGACCACCATCATCTCCACCACAAGGCCAGATTACAGACAGGAGACCCACCTTTAAATATTTCTGAATGGTTTGTGGGGTCATCTCAGCCGCTGTGGGTGAGGTACACGTCCAGCTGCTGCTCTGCTCAGGCGGAAATGCTTGTGTGGGACACGGCCGGAAACATGAAACGCTGCCATCTAACATCTGGCCAGCAGAGGCAGCTAAGAGACAGACATACAGAAACCAGTGGAACTGCACAGATAATGCTAGAAGGCATATTTTTCTTGTTGTTAGGCCTTCTGTGGTCTGCTGTACTTTAGCTTACTAAATATAAAACGTTTTGCTGGTCAAAATTATATTTGTACAGAATGTGTCATCACTGGATTCCAGCCTTTCATACAAGGAATGAATGAAGGCTGAATGGTTGTTCTTTGTGTACTCAATGGAAATAAATGGGACTTTTGCTTAAGTGTGTTACTGTCATTCTCAAATAAATACTGAAAATTTAAGCTTTTTCAGTCTGTCTTTCTGTGTTAGCCCTGCCTCTTGCCCAGTGACAGAGAGGAAGGATAGGCTCCACCCCCCACAAAAGACAATCAGTTACAGAAAATGAAGGAATGACAACCCTTCAGAGGACAAATGGTTAAAGAAAATGAATAAATGAATGTCTGGCTTCAGACTGTTTCCCTGAATTAACTGCTTTGGTCATGCTTGTTAAAAGTCTTGACTGTAATAGACACTGCCAGTCACCATGGACCTGTGGTGAGGTAGTACTGCAACACACAGAAATGTTCATGAGACACATGAGAAAACAGCAAGAAATATGTGAACTGCTTTTGATTCCTGTCTTTCGTATTAATATAAATTGTATAAACACCGCCCATGAAGATGAGCAACTAACCATTTGAAATGTATTCTCAGTCTGGTGATAATTTACATTTCCACTGAAAACTGATTAACCTGTCTGGCAGTTGCCCATTACACAACACAGAAGTAGCAGTCAGTATCAAAGCACAGGAAACCTGGGCATGAAGCATATGGTCCAAGAGGGAGTTTGGTAACATCAGTAAAAAAAAAAAAAGAGTAAAAAAGACATGAAAGCAGAGGTGGAAGAGAGAGGACACTGGGCGAGCAAGGTGGAGTTTCTCCTGGCTGTGGCAGGAAATGTGGTCGGCCTGGGCAATGTGTGGAGGTTTCCTTATCTGTGTTACAAAAATGGTGGGGGTAAGCAAACATGAAGCTCTCTGTACACTTCACACTTATGTTGATTTTACTCAATTACACAATTATTTTCAGTTCACTGCTCACACCTAACATGAGCAAGTCCTGCCAGTTTTATCAGTATGAATGAGTCAGATAAATATGTGAGCTGTTATTATGAAAGGTATTTTTGTGACTGGGAACCTCAACAGTTTCAGCAACCACATTAAAGCAGTGCAACAACACAAGATTTGGCAGGTTTAACACTCCATCTGCAAAAAGATCTGCATCTGGTGCACGGGTTTTAACTGCAAACTTAAAAGACATATTTTAGGTATAAGTTGAGAAGTTGACATGAAAATCTACTTACACTTAAAACTGGCCAAGATGAAAATTATTCCAACTCTCTACCATCATGTCTGAATCATTAAATGTTTAAAAAAAACACTGGGAAGTTACACATTAACTAAATCTGTTATATTTCCACTTGTGATGTCTTGTGATTATATCTCCATAAGCGTTCCAAAGATATTAAATTATGCAAACAGCCATTCACAAGCCAATGTTTACAATGGACAATCTGGAAACCGCAAATTCCCTGTATTTTTGGCAGACAGACTACAAAAACCAGGAAAGGCATTATTGTCTTCAGATTTGTAACCAGCAGTGCAAAGTCCCATGCTGTTGTGTTTGGCTGAGAAGTGGCTGAGTGTATTTTGTCTGGCAAAAAAAGGCACCTTTGTTGAAATCTCTTTTTAGTCAAACTTTGACAAAACATTTTCGAAGAAATTCAAATCTTGGGTTAAATCTCTTTCTAGTCAAACTTTGACAAAACACTTTCAAAGAAATTCAAATCTCGGGTTAAACCTAGAGTTTAACAACTCAACAGTGAATGGCAACGGCAGTTTCTGGTATCTTTTTCATTCAGGTGCCTTCTTGGTGCCATATCTAGTATTTGTGGTGACCTGTGGCGTACCCCTGTTTCTACTGGAGACCACAGTAGGTCAGTACACCCAGGAGGGCGGCGTCACCTGCTGGAGGAAGTTATGCCCACTGGCAGAAGGTATGCTGCTCATCACGTCATTGTAGAAGACGAGCAAAGAAGGCAACATCACACTGCTTCATGCATACAGTACAGCTTGTCACATATACAAATGCAACAAAGGTGTAGCGTGTGTGAGCGTGAGGCACGATCAAAGAACAAGGCAATCATTCACAAAGTAGCTAAACCTCATGAACTCTGTGACTCTCAGTCCAGTGGCAAAATAAGTAACAAAGGTAGTGGGAACCTTTTGCAGTTATATTAATGGAAGCCCATGACTTATTATTTCAAAAAGACAAAAACTTTTACAACTTCAAAAGCAAGTTTTTAGGCTACAAATAGAGCCTACTAATGCATTCTCAAGAAAATTCTATTGTTTTCTAACAAAACAAAATGTCCAACAATATACAAATGCTATATTTGTTCCTGCAGGTATAGGCTATGGTGGACAGTTGATCCTCCTCTACAGCTGTATGACGTACATCATTATTCTGTCCTGGGCTTTGCTCTACCTCATCTTCTCCTTCAGTCCTCAGCTCCCCTGGGCCAGCTGCAACAACTACTGGAACACAGGTGAAACATTATGTCCCCACCCCACAAATTTAGCGTTTAGATGCGAGTGCCCGAAAATCCATAGCAGTCTCAGGCCAAAAACAAAACTGTTTTACAAAAATTATAACTGTTAAATCATTTTAAAATTATGGATCATCATTGAATGCTTTCCCACCATCCTTTCAGATGACTGTGTCGACTTTTCAACTAGAAATGGCACCATCCAGTGGACCAACCAGACAAACCCCACATCTGCAGCCACAGAATTCTGGGAGTATGCTTCAACAAAAGATCTTACAAATCATTGTTTTCTTGATACTGAAAGGATCAATGTGCAGAACTGAGTTAAGCAAAGGAGTTTGCTACCATTATCTTTCCAGTCTTGTAGAAGACCTATGTTGGCTGTGAGTTACCAGTAGAAATTCTACAATCATGCTTACCCATTGTGGGCTACTGTAAAATCATGCTGGGTCTCTTTGAAGAGCATGAACTGTGTAATTTTCAGTTACATACATTAGCATAAATCATTCGTTCTTGATGAGTCCTTGATATCATAAAGAACAAATGATTTATGCTAATGTATGTAACTGAAAGTTACACAGTGGTCCTCAAGTGTCAGACTAAACATTCTACAGACGAAAGTCTTCATAAAACATTTTACCTTCACATCATTCACCTCTAGACGGCGAGTGCTGGCTATCTCAGGAGGCATTGAGGAGACAGGCAGTATCAGGTGGGAGATCCTGTTGTGCCTCATCGTTATGTGGATCATCTGCTATTTTTGCATCTGGAAAGGGGTCAAGTCCACAGGAAAGGTATTTATGTCGTCTGCGGAGCGGTCAAATGTGTTTAAAGTCTATTCTCAAATGTGTTTTGATTTTTTTTTTCCAGGTGGTATATGTCACTGCTACCTTCCCCTATGTGATGCTGTTAATTCTTTTGATCCGTGGACTCTCTCTTCCTGGTGCACTACAAGGAGTGGTGTTTTATCTTCTGCCAGAAGCCTCAAGGCTCACAGACCCTCAAGTAGGAGCTTTATGATAAATTTTAACAGTGTAGAGTTCATGTGGACAAACACATTCACTGTTGCTCTGTTGGAGCAGGTGTGGATGGAGGCCGGGGCTCAGATCTTCTTTTCGTACAGCATTGGCGTGGGCTCCTTGACTGTGCTGGGCAGCTACAACAAATACAACAACAACTGCTACAAGTGAGCATACATACGGCTCAATGTTTAATTGCAGGATTTTCTTAAAAAATTAAAATTGAACTTTTGTGGCATATTGCGCTATGTCAACCTCATGCAATAAATTCGAAGAGTGTTCACTGGTTTTCCATGTCCTGCAGAGACTGCCTGTGGCTGTGCTTGCTGAACAGTGGTACCAGCGTCGTGGCCGGGTTTGCTGTCTTCTCTGTGCTGGGCTTCATGGCTCATGAGCAGGGAGTTCCCATTGAAGAAGTAGCAGAGTCAGGTACGTATTCACGACATGCAACCTCATCTTATTGGAACTTGTCACTTTACATCTTGTTGTTTTATCCAGAGAAATACTGCCGGTTGGCTCAATAATATGGGATTTTATGTACAAAAAAGGTGCACAGAGAAAGCTTAGCCCAAATGATCATATGGTGTTTTGTAACTATGCCAATTACACCCAAATGACGCATGCTACATAAACTCATTTTCGTGAGTATTGAAGCCTTCCACAGTCTCTAGTTGTTTTAGAGGTAATAAGTAAAATATTTGCTGTCATCTTGTGGACAATCAAAGGCATAATAACTCAGCTGACAATATTATACAATATTAAATATATTCCTGCTGTTAGATTTAGCAGGAGTGCTAAACAGGCTTTAACAGGCTCTAATGATTTTGACGATGTCCTAAGAGTATTGATCTCTGCTTTGAGATACTGATGTTTTTATTTCAGGCCGCCAGCACATATGTTTGATCATACACAGTCAACATGATTTCTAAACAGATGTTGGTCTTCAATTTTGGAGTTATTGCTCAAGTGTAAATGGTATTCTGTCAGTGTTAAAAGAACATGTACACAACACCCACAACAGGTATTTATACTGATCAGGCATAACATTATGACTAATATTGTGTAGGTCTCCCTTGTGCCTCCAAAACAGTTGTGACTCGTCAGAGAATGGACATGGTCCTTCTGAGGGTGTCCTGTGGTGTCTGGCAACATAATGTTGTTAGTGGGGTCTTTGGGTACTATGGGTTTGCATTCCTTTCCATTCCTTTGTTTATCTGTTGCTTGGTTTGTGACCCATCTACGTGCAACCCCAGTCCCATGTAGATAATGAATACCGACTGACAAATAATGGGGTGTGTTGTAGTAGTACAATAGGGTGGGGCCTGAGTCTGGAAATGGCGCTATATACCTGTGCAAATGATTATTTAATAATATCCAAGAAGTAAACACAAAATTTGGTACTTCCCCTTTAAAATAGAAATTCACTTTAACCTTCACCTTCATAATTACAACACGGAATTTAGTTGAAACAACAAGAATTATTTATTACAAGGTTAAGAATTAGTTATTTGTAAATTAGTTAACTGGTTCACTGTTTACCTTTAGGTATGCACTAATAACAACACTAGTAGTTTTGACCCAACAAAGATCCCTGATGAACTCAAAATGGAAAACGTAAAATAATCCAAAATGACCAGGGTAACGCAAATGTCCATAGCCCACACACACACATTCACACCGAGCTATTAAATGCAAATAAAATAAACACGTTGCAGGCCCAGTCGAGGCTTGTGAGCGGGGAGGCCAGAAACAAACGGCCGCTTCACTGGCTTTAACTAGCGCAAACAAAAGCACGTGCGAAGTGTTAAAGGTGTACTCACGAGTCCAACACAGTGGAGATGACGATGGGGGGAGGGAAAGGCAAAAAAGGTGCAGTTTCAGCGACAAGCAAGGGAGTGTGTGGCAGCACGGTGCAGACAACCACGTTCAAGCACAGCCTCTCTCAATGGTCCAGGGCTCTCCCTCCTATGGCAAATGCCCAGTCCTGAATCACA
Source organism: Mugil cephalus (assembly GCF_022458985.1). NCBI lineage: Eukaryota > Metazoa > Chordata > Actinopteri > Mugiliformes > Mugilidae > Mugil > Mugil cephalus. The sequence goes on from NC_061778.1 coordinate 22,154,487, forward strand.
TAAGTCATCTTAGTAAATAAGCTATAGGCTAATTCATACCGAAAACCCCACGCAAATTAGCAACTGCTAGCTACAATGCAAAATAAACAGTGTGAAAGTGTATGAACTGGCTAAGCTAAAGGCTAGCATAGATTAGCAATTCAGCTTGTTTTTACACATTTCAAGCAACAGAACCAAAATACATGAATTTACCTCTGGCAGATTTTCAGAGTTCACGCTCATGAAGCTCAAGACAACTTTCTGTCAGTCCTGGAAGTTATGGGGGTTTATTTTTTCAGCGTACAGCTCTCCTACTCGGATGCCGATAAAGCAGCCTCTGCGGTTGCTAACTTTGCTGCTGTTTTTTTCTTTTTAAAACCAACACCACCATTCTATCTCTGACTTTTAACTGTGTATGAAATTACTGTATTTTAACATGTTATAATCCAACATTTTAAACATATTTAAACTTCATGAACTGTTATTTATTGCCAACATAAACATTTTAACCTCTGAATGAATAAAATCAAGAGCCACAGGGCAACATACGCAACACGCAGCTAAGAAGTAATTTATCCTAAACTGGTTAAATATGAAAAGCAGATAGTAGAGGGAGTTGAGTCTAGCTTCATTCTGATACTGCTTTCCAGGTCCAGGCTTGGCGTTCATTGCGTACCCTCAGGCTGTGGCCATGATGCCTCTGCCTCAACTGTGGTCCATCTGTTTCTTTGTCATGCTCATTCTCTTGGGCCTGGACACACAAGTAAGACAAGCATACTGCGTAGATTAACTCTTTTTTAGACAGTTGCATTTACATTTTCTGTTTTGTCAACACTCTGTACAGTTTGTCGCCATGGAGGTGGTGATGACATCCGTCATTGACATGTTCCCCAAAGTAATGCGCAGGGCAGGCCGACGAGAGAGATTCCTCCTCCTCTTCTGCCTAATATGTTTCTTCTCTCAGCTTGTCATGATCACTGAGGTCAGTATTTTATGTTAAATCAGCATTTAAACCAATAACTCTCAAAAGATATTCACTGAAAAAGGCTTCTATGCAAGTGAACGACTCTGTCTGCTGTTGTTTGTAGGGAGGGATGTATGTGTTCCAGATGTTTGACTACTACGCTTGTAACGGAGCCTGCATCCTCTTCCTCTGTGTGTTTGAAACTCTGGCACTGGCTTGGATATTTGGTAGGTATACTGTTTTCTTAAGGGAATAGTTACTTTTACATCTTACTGCCAACAACTTCCTGGTTACCTGGCAACCGCAGGACATCACCTTAATGACACGATTGGGATTATTTTATTAGATCGGACAATGATCCTGCTGAACAACAGAAGACATTATACTGATGTTTTCAAAAGCTGAGAAGTAATGTGTATAGCTGGAAAAAATGAGTCGAGTCCTTCCCATAACAAAGGATTCCCATTTGTCTGCGAAGATTACCAGTCATCAAGGTCATGCTGGGTTTCTCAAAGATTTTTTGACACTCTTCAGCCTCTTCAGCTCTAAATAACTGGTGGAACTAAAGTGAGTTTTTATTAGGAAAATTTGTGGTAGTGTACACCTGAAACTCACATGACTATGGTCTGTTAAAGACCCATTAGTCACTTGTGATTCGAGGAATCTGTTTTGATCCTGCTTTTTCTCCCTGGCCATTAATTGGATGTCAGAGTACCATTCATCACGAGGAAAAAAAGAAAACAGGATCAAAAGAAATTCCTCCAATCGCAGTTAATTATTTTGCCGTTAGCAGGCCTTAGTCATGTGAGTTTCAGGTGTACACTATCACACATATTCCTAATAAAAACCTGGCCTGGTTTATTCATTAGCGTTGGATCTGACCATGGAATTCTTTTTATCCAACCCCATCTCCTATGAAGGAGCAGATCGGGTCTATGGCATCATTAAGGACATGACGGGGGTGAACGCTAACCCCTTGTTTAAAATCTGCTGGCTCTACCTTACACCACTGGTCTCACTGGTGAGCTGGGATTTTTAGACAACACATCTACCCTCGAGGTATCATCACTATCACTAAAGTGTCTAATTTCTTTTTTTTCTCAGGGCTCTTTCATATGTTCTTTAGTCGAGTACCAACCACTGACCTTTAATCGCTGGTACGTGTACCCAGACTGGGCGTACGTGTTGGGCTGGATCTTAGCCCTCTCATCCATCCTTCTTGTGCCAGGATGGGCACTATATAAGCTGGGAACTGGGACCGGGACCCTCACTCAGGTGGGAACTATGGAAAAGGATTATATGACATAATTAGAAAAAAGGAAAAAGTGGAACTTTCTCATTTGGCTGGTTTCATACCTCATGGACCATTTTAACCTGATCAAAACGTGTGCAACAAATAAATGCTTCTCGGTTATTCTATGAAAATTAAAATTGTGCATGTAGAAGTGAAAATGCACAATTCCTCATATCTGTTGTCTATGCTCTTTAACTGGGTATAAAATATTCCTGTATCTCATAGCGTATCCATCACCTGTGCCAACCTAACCTTGAAGGATGCATGACCCAAAAGAAAGAAACTGAGCTGCAGAACATCGAGATGCAGCACCTGCAACATCTGACTACGAACTGAATGTCAAACGTCATCTGAACTCTTCTCCCGCACTTTTGTGTCCAACAACAGCGTGGACTGTGCTTTTTTGAATGTATGTAATTAAACATCTTAAACATCTTACACGTCTTACCTTTGTGTGCAATCTTTCTGTCTATTGCAGTATTTTTCCACGCATAATGAAAATATCAAAGGCCTTTATGTAAAAAAAATAAATAAATAAAAATGTTTTGTCAAATATTTGAGCTAGACTCCAGAAGGGTTTCAGCCAAAATGATGTACAGTTTCACAAATGAATAGACAGAATTGAAGAACTTACAAGAACATTAGATGGTAAGATTGACGTTACCTCCAAAAAATGTTAACAGATAAATTAAGTCACTTATAACTTCCTGTATCACCAGTGGGTTCCAGTGTCACTGCCTTTCAACAGCATGGGTTAGTCATAGCCAAGAGTAGCAAAGGACTTTATAAAGACACTGGACCAAAAACATCATAGTAAAATCAGTCCTGCATCAACATAACCGGAAAGGCTTCTCAACAAGGAAGAAGCACCTGCTCCAGAAATGTCCTCTGGAACATTCATTCATTCATTTTCTGTAACCGCTTGTTCTCTGGAGGGTCACGGGGGCTGGAGTGTATCCCAGCTGTCATTGGACGAGCAACTCCAGACATAAAGGCCCCAGACAGCCGACGGGTTCAAACCCAGAATCTTCTTAACTAGTGATCGTGACTGACATGAGATGCGACATGTTTACTAGATAGTATAGTATCTAGTAAATAGTAATAGTAAATAGATAGTATATCACTAAGGTGCATGTAAACTTCCGACTACTCAACTTTAACTACGATGGCCACATTGGGGCTGATGAAAAAGGAAGAGTCAGGTTGACTTGTTAGTTACGTACAGAGCTTCATAGGTTCTGCAGAAAAACATAGTGATTTTGTCACTTAGAAGATGTGGATCCTAGATAAGAACAGTAGGTGCTAATTAATATTATTAATAAATTAAAATTCATGTGCATACCTCATGTCAGGAAGGCCTGGAACAACCTACTGAAGGAGTTTGGTACTCAGGGATAAACTAGTCACAGTTACTTAACAGTTATCCTATTTTATTTTTTCAAAAGGAGACATTATGCTCACCATCTTCTTCCTATTTTGATCCAGAACTAAGCATAAAGAATATAAAGTCTATATACTGTATATTCTTTCACAAGGAAAAGCAGAAAAGTTTGTCACCAATGAATTCAGTGTAAAGAGGGTGCAAAGAGGGAAGGAACCTATTTTCTTAACTTACAAAAGCAGGGAGGCAAATCCAATCATGTACTTTTCACGCCCATGGCAACACTCATAAGTTGATATGGCAGCTGTTGGAAAAGCCCAGGGTTATATAACTTAAACACAACATGACTTTGTAAAGACTTGTACTTAAAGTCAAATTTTCAAATATTGCTTTATTTAAATAGCTTAGAGTTATGAAAAATACACTGTATAAACAACTTTAAATGTCAGACATGTGCGATGCTGACGCCGCTGCCTGTCATAGGCACAAGAATGAAGAAACAGGAAAAAAAAAACAGTCAGCATAGTTTTATACTTAAACTTATCACATTTTCAAATTCACAATGAAAGCCGAGCCTGTTATGAAAAAAAAAAATACAAAAAAAATAGAAAATTGAAACAGAAGACAAGAACATCATTAAAGTGAAAGCAGCCAACAATATTCTGCAAGAAAGAATAATATGGTATTATTTTTGAAGAGGAGGTGCTGAATTTATTTGTTTGCTGTGCTGATTTCAATGAGTCAGAACAGTCTGTGATGTGATAATGAAAATAATACAAAGTGAAAAAGAGTTTTAAGGCTTAGCTGAAAAGCACTTGGATAGAAATAGTTGCAGGAGCCCAGTGTAGTGCAGTTTGCGACGCAAATTAAAGTTGTGCCTCAGGTGGAGTTGGTTTCCCTTTAGTGCCATTTTTCTGGGAGGCTGAAGGCACATTTCTTGTTTCTCACCCTGTTCGGACTCCCAGCTCACCATTTTATCCCCACATTTATCTCCAGGAAGATGGACTTATTCATATTTTCCCTGAAAGTGGCTGGCCGGCCTAACATGGCCAACAGAACTGATAATATATACACTTCAGCTTTCATCGCTGTATCGAGTGCCACCCGCGTGTAAGCCACCCCCTCCCGCCCTCTGGGGAAACACACTTTATTTTCACAAAATCTTTTAAGTGGCTCGCAAGGCAAGATCCTCTGCTTATCTGTGTGGTTCCATAAGGCCTGCAGTGGTAACATAAGATGGTGCCTCTGGATTGAATGACACTTTACTGCATTAATCAGGGATCAGCAATCAAATCTCTAACCAAACTATGACATGTACATTAAGTACTGAGCAGCACTGAGAGATTTGCTGGATTTTTTAATTTTTTTTTTAAACCTCCAGAGACATTTTGCACAACCCCTAAAAACACTAGATTTAAATAATTATTAAAACCACACGTACTACCCGCTGGGTAGCCATGACTACCTGCTTACTCTTTGAAGGCACAGCAGACGCGCTAACCTGTAGAACTGTCAGGGGACATGAGGGTGACTTTATCCGAGGGTTTATAGCCGGTCTCGAGCTTCCTGCCCCGTACCGAGTGAGACTGCTGTGGCGCAGGACAGTTCTGATCTGGTGCAGTGGCGAGAAGGCAAGGCGGCATTTCTGAGTCCTCAGCAGCTTGCGCCCGGTCGCCACCGTGCGTGGAAATACTCTCTGGGTGATTGGCAGAATCCGGACGGGACGGGATTTGAAAATTCTGCAGGACTGAGAGGTCGGGGTAGTTGCCCGAAACAGCCATGGCTCGATGTAGGTGTTCCCAGGACGCGATCCCGTCCAAGCTGCAGCCTGGGTTGTGGGCTGCCTGGCACAGCAGCTCCGTGTGCTGGCGCAACTGGGAGATGTCCCGCTCTGTAGAGTTGCTTTGGCGCAGCAGCTCCTTTGTACGCAATGTAATGTCCAACAGACCCGACTGTCGGAGGATTTCCACCGTGTTGAGGAAACGGCGGTGACGAGCGCTACTAGTGGTGTTTTTGCCTTTAGTGGTGAGGAAGGGGGACATGCTGTTAAAGCTGGAGACAGACGGGGATCCCTGGCTCATGGAAGCAGAAGTGAGACTAAAGGAAGAGACACTATCTCTGGTTGAAGAGGAACACGACAGGTCAGAGACTGAGACGGACAGCTTAGGTAGTTTATGAAGGTGCTGCTCCGTTAGGCCTCTGGTCACAGGCGTGTCATCATTTTTGTGTCCCGTGCACGACCTCTTGCTGATATTCTGGGATTCATGGTTCACTGAAGCTTTATCAGATGGCTTCTTGCTGGGATGTGGCGCAATGCGGGGGTAAGATTTAAGAATGGGTAGGTGAGTATCATTTTTCTTCCCTGTGCTATTAGAATTCAGGGAGGATGACCTGTCGTGCTGGAAGCTGGTCGGCAACAAGCTAGGCTGCTGTAAAAGTATCATATGTGCAGAGCCAGAATGACTGATCTTCCTGACACCAGGTCTCCAGAGGAGCTGACCCGGCTGCTGGGACAAAGAGGAAGAAAAGAGCAAGTATAATAAAGTGAGTCAACAACTGCAGTACTGGAATCTTACTTCATACCTTTGTTTCTATGTGAAAGAGCACAAATAATGTGGATCCCATTCCCTCCCCTACTGCCTAGCGCTCTGCCTCACCATGTCTTTGATGATGTAGATCGGTGTGTGGTCATGCCCTGCAGGCAAAAAGGTAGAACTCCCAAGATCCCTTTGGCCAACGTCTTGGTTTTGGCTTGGTTGTGAAGTTCCTGCATGGTCGCTGGCTTTGGACTGGCTTTTTTTCCTCAGCTGGTCCTCTACATCTGTGTGGTGCCAGTCTGAACCATCTGCAACGAAGATTGAATAAAGATAAGTGAGAAACGCTCAAAGAAACTAGGCAAACTAGGTCAAAGGTAAACTTTTGTGATGCAAGACAGCAGTGATACTGTGGCATTTTTTTCTGACCACCTCATCGCACAAAGCGCCATGTACAGATATGTATCATTTACTTTATATTCCCGAAACAGAAGAAATTGAGGGGTCGGTGTGTTTGATATGTTCATATGTCGGGATACATGGAAACAGTCACAGATTGTAAAACTTGGGTTTGTTAAACATTTGTTTTATGTTTTCGACATCTCACTTGAACTCACCAGAATAACCCGAGTCTTTTTCCGAGCTGCAGCGGGAGCCCCGTCCGCCAGAATTGTCTGCGTCTCTCGTGTCACGTATTGCCAGCAGAGTCGTGCTGTTGCTCTTATCTTTAGCATTCTTGCTGGATGCAGCACAAGGACTGTGCTCGTTCAAGCAAGGCTGTTCCTTCGGCATGCTGAACTCTAGCAAGAAGATACACGATATTTAGGCTGCATCTGAATGAGGGAAAAAACGTCGGTGTGCGTTAGCCTTGAGTCAACCCAGGTTGTTCACTACCCAGTACAGAATAATTCAAAAGAAGTACTTAATAACACGCTGTTGCTGTTTTTTATTTCATGACATTTGTTATGCAACTTAAAAGCCTGACACAATATTAACAACTACAGAGGTGAATAGATGTTTTTCGCCTACATCCCATCAGCAGAACACAATTACCTGTAAAAATGTTACCTGTCCATGTTACATAAAAGATGTGTTATGAATGTACTGTTTAGGACCACTATTGGACAATCACAGTGCGTTGCTTGAATCCTTTTTGGTTCACGCAGTAACACTTTGCTGGTCCGACCAGTGGATTTTTCCACGGGAGCGGATATTCACAGCTGCCTTTAGGGTGGTAACTGTTGCGACTTGCGCACAGTGACGTCAGGGACATATAATCTACTAACACCTCACTACAAAACAAAACACATGACTAATCCGAAGAAGAAGCCTCAGATAAACCGGACGCTGCCTTCCGCGCTCGTTAAACAGCTTTTGTGAGATCCATGAATGAGCTACGACGTCTACAGAAAGTAGTCGTCTCCTTTTATTGCTTTTATAAACTGAATTATGGCCAATAAAATCTGGCTTTACTCTCAAAGTGAAAACGGATTTCCATAAAAGAATGTCAATTAATTACAGATATATACTGTAAAACATGTGATCGCATACACATTCGTCCCTTTTGAAGCGACTGAACTAATTCAACAGAGGTCTAGGTAACTGGTGCTGGCAGTCTCAAAATCAGTGAAATGGAAATCACACCGACCGTGTCTTAAGTTACGGCTGGAAGGTCCAGTCACTGAGTAATCTTTACGACTGGTTACAATTACACCATAAAGACAAAAGAACACTCAAAGCAATTCAAAGAAAAGGTTATATAAAAGTATGTGTACATGGAGTGGAGTTCAGATAAATCCTTGATTAAGAAATGGACGGAACATGTGCAAGTATTAAAGATGAGACGAGAGACTCTTCATACAGCTGCTCTTTACCAGTAAACGCTTTAAGGGATAATGGCAGAGATATCATTTATAATAATAATATAAAATCTTGACTAGAGTTTCATGTAACTGTGAAGGCATACCCATACACAAGCAATGTCTACATAGTGTACGAGATGGGTAATCAGGTCTCACTCAGTCTCACTCTTATTGTTTTATGAGCAGATTTATGTGTTTGTTACATCCATTACTTCATTTTCATCTGTTTTCTTTCCCCCCCTTTTGACGGTGGTCATTTTCGCAGCTGTATTTGTGCCTTTGTTAAACAGAAAATCTATAAATAAAGATTAAAAAAAAAAAAAAAAGATCAGAGTACAGCCAAAGGCACGCGGGAGACTCAAAGGTCACAGAGAAAATGATCCTGTGGTCTGATGAGACCAAAGTAGAGCTTTTTGGCTGTTTGTCCACCACACAGCGCATTACCACTAACGCCGTATCATCACCTTGAAGCCTGCGGTGGCAGAAACAAGAATTTGTGGCAGGAGCTATAAAGGGCTGTTCACACCCAATCCTCAAGCAACCTCACAGCTTTGCAAAGAAGAATGGAGTAAAACTGCAGCGCTCAGATGTGCAAGCCTGAGACCTGTCCACACACAGACTCGGTGCTGCTGACTAGAAGGGCTGAGTGATGCAGTATGATGCACACATTACTCTGTAGAAATACGTTTTCACTTTGACAGCAGCTTTTGTACATTTTGTACAATTTATTTTGTCTCAGGCATAACATTATGACCACCTTCCCAATATTGCGTAGATCTCCTTTTTGCCTCCAAAACGGACTCATCACAGAATGGAAATGGGCCTTCTGAGGGCGTCCAGTGTTGTTAGTGGGGGTCTTTGGGTTGAGGGGAGGGACCTCGGTGTATCATCACACAGGTACTAGTGGGAGATCTAGTGAATTTGGAGGCCAGGTCAACACCTCGTGCTCTTTCTGTTTTGTTTTTTTTTGTTTTTTTTTAATTCTTCCTAAACCTTTCTTATGTGTCTGTGTCAGGGACTGCATCCTGAATGATACTTCTCCCGTCAGTGGTCATAATGTCATGTTCATTATATTTTTGTGGCTTTGGGACAACAACAACACGGCCTTGCTCTTGAGATTCACTACCATCGTGGACGATTTTCAAACGTATTATTTTGCTTAGTCGAGTGAGCTCGCGCAGAGTTTGTGATATTATCGGCGGCGGCGGTTCCATGAAGGCACCACATCTCTGCGCCTAACAGCAGCAACCCTCCTCCCCCTCCTCCCCCCGCTCCCTGTTATGTAACTCAACTTGGCGTCCGGCCCACTCTTCCATGCACTTCCTCTCACACTGGTGGAAAACACACACACACACACACACACACACATTAAAAAGACATAAAATAAACACAGCGGTCTCAATTAACCTGTGTACTATTTGCAGGCTATATCTACGTGGAGGACGAAAAAAAAGTTACAACTTAAAGTATCGATGTTTGGCAACATAACTTTTTTTTAAAAGCCAGAAGATTTGTTAGCGCTCCTGTCTGTGATGGAAAAACTTACCTCCAAACGAAGAACAGCCATTTACTTCCACTTAGCGTGTGTTTCCTCCCCTCTGCTCCGTCTCGCGCCGAGAAACACTGTGGAGAGCCAGCGGTGCCATGATGGAAGTGATACCTGTCGCACCTAAAGCAAAAGAAACTATTTTTTCTTGTCAAAAAGCCGTGTCTCTGCAGTACAGACGGGTCGAGCTTTGACAATCTCTATCGATGTAGTTAAATCACCAAGCATTTCCGGTTGCCTTCAAAATAAATCACACAGCCAAAAAATAAAAATAAACAAAACAAATAACGACTACTATGGTAAAATTAACCACAATCAAAAGTCTTGGTTTTGTATTCTTTGTACGGTGGTCGCGTACGCGTTTATCTAAAACTCCAAACCGCCGCGCGTTTGTTTTGAAATTGCTATAGCTACTTTTCGCTAGCTTGACGCCTCTATCTGACGTTACAATGATCTTAAAAGGGCGACAAAATATCATGGAACACCGACGCCTTATGCAAGTCGATCATGTCTGCTGGAAGAAGACCGAGTAGGTCACCTGTGACACATTTAAATACGTGATGGTATGGTATTTTCTGCGTTACCTTATCTGAACCCTGGGCCGCCTGTTGGACCACCTACACAATAAATAAAACGTATCCCTCTGCGACTCGAGCGCCCATTGGTCCATGAAGAACTAGGATGGCCAATCAGATATTAGCGTTGCACGTGTTTCGGCGAGGCATCGGTGACGTGAGGAAACCAGAGTGTGGAAAAAAAACAAGCTGTACTTACTGTGCAAAACACAACAACAGTGAAATGAAGAACATTACTTGGTACGAAGTCAAAGAAATTGTGTAGCATTGTCAATCTTTCTATCTCATTAGGAAAATGGCACATTAATGTAAATCTCAAAAATTATCTCTGCTATTTAAGTCGTTTTTGATTGGTGTGGATTATTTAAAATAAATCTCTTAAATTTATCACAAATGGAAAATGTGCAGCACTGATGAATATCCATTGACACGTGTCACGGAAAATTATGAAGTCTGTCATACCAGGGTTTTGTTTCCCCCCCCCCCTCCTTTGTCTTTTATTTGGTGTTGCTGTCAATGACCCATGTTATTGCCAAAATGAACTGGGATCACGGTTTTGTTATTTGTACTTGACGAATTTTCAATAAAGTGTTTCGAGGAAGAGAAAAAAAAAACGAACACGCCGTGGACATACTGTACGGAACAAAACTGGTTGAGATGCTTGTTTTGATAAATGTTCATGTGCACAATTGCACTTCCCTAGTGAGAGCTGGTGTTTTGGCCACAGTTGTTGGCCAAAAGTGATACTGGCCTGTTTTACACTATGCAGAGTTCACAAATGTGCATTTCTTCATTTACCCCTGAAAATATTTGTTAAATTAACAGGTAGCAGCAGTCACACTTATGCAAAATAAAAAAAAAACATCCCAATCTCACTGTGCAGCAGACACTTTATTTTTACATTAAAACTTTTTCAAATAGGTTGATAGACAGCCCACAAACTCCACAATGACAAGACACAACAGTACAATTCAAATATTTTCTAAATCGGCTGCAAGATAAGATCATAAAACAGGTGTGCCACAAAAGCTGGCAAAATCATAGATGCAAGTGCATGCAACTGTCCATCGATGTCCTGCATGACATCTCTCATCCCTCTTCCACATACCCACTAACAGGATCAGGATCCATAGAGAAGAATGCTTTGGTTAGAAGCTTAGACCACAGAAGAAAATACTCCTCAAAAGGACACTGCTCTAGTTTCGACACACTGAAGCTAAGGTGTGTAATTAAAGTTGATTTGAGGTGTGTCAGGTGCATACACCCAGCAGGCCAGAAGCGTTCTTCAGACCAGGGTGTCTGCTCACATGCATGGTCTCTGGGGAGGAGAATTTAATAAAAGTAGCGCAGGTCTCTCGAGTGTGGGCCTTGGCAGCAGCGCTGGCTAGAATATGCATGATCCTCAAAGTGGCTTCACTGGAGCAAAAAAAGAAAATGATGTCAGACTGACAGGTAACAAACAGCTGCACAACACACAAAATATCTAGGCTCTGCATGGAGTAGCTCAGCTCATGCATGATTGATAGAATGTGCTCACTGGCACAAGGTTCAATACCGCGCGATACAAGGCGGATGGATAGGGGAAAGAGCATACCCGCCGACATGAATGCTGGAGACCAGACACCAGGCAGCCTCCCCTTCTGTCGTCAGAGGCTCCTGTAGGACTTGGCGGGCCAAGCAGAGAGCCGCTCCAGCCAGCTGTACGGGTGGAAACACCACACACGGGCCTTCCATCAGAGACAGTTCCAGCAGATAACGAGCCATCCACACCACCTAGTGGAACAAATGTCAGGGGGAGCAACACTTCAGGCACACCGAAAAAATGCTGACAAGAATGAAAAAAAAAAACAAACATGAAGACCTACCATAGCACTGCAACGAGCAATAGAAGCGAACAGGAGGAGGAAATGCAGAGGGGGACAGTAGGACAGATCGAACTTGAGCCCACAGAGGACTTTGCGCTCCATTCGCAGCAGCTGATGCCTTGTGTACGTGTGATCCATCAAGTTGCACAGGCCAGATACCTAGAGCAAGTACCAAAAGGAGGAAACATTCAGGGAAGAAAAAAAAAAAAAAAGATAAAGATGCACTAAAGGCTGCACATCAAAAATGAGCCAGTGTACCTCAGGGAGGAGACACTCTTCCTTCTTTGCTGCAAGGAACAAAGAAACCATGCCGAGGAGTTGCAAGTTGGCCGTAGTAACCTTGATCTGCCGCAGGGAGCGGTTGAGAAGGTGTATGGACAGGTAGAGGGTCTCCTCTTGGAAATGCAGCAGCTCCTGGAAGGGAGTGAAGGCACACTCAACACACGCAGAAACTGGGGTCAAGAAGTCTCCACTCTCAGCTCGAGTTTAAAGGAATGTTTGACTATTTGCTTATTCCACTTCTGGAGTTCAAGAGTCAATTTAAAAAAAGACCGGTACTACTCCAACAGCAAGATACGTGTGAGCCAAAGCCAGCAGCTGCTTTATTTAGGAACCCCGATGTTGCAAGAAAAATAAATGGAGACTCACATGAACTTGAATGATCCAGTCTACCAGGATGGCTCGGGTTGCATCAGTGAAATGCCGGGGGAGGTCAGTGTTGGGAAAGGAATACCGTGTTTGAGTTCTCTACAGGGGGGAAAAACAGGAAAAACACTTTCAAGAGCAGCAGTGCAACAACACGGGTTTGTGCCAGAACTTCAAAGTTGCCTCTCATGTAGGAAGTTGGAGCCAATTTCTGCACACTGTGCAACTTGCAGACAACATTAACTCAAGGCGTGAACAGGTTTAGTCTCACCATCATGTCCGAGAACATGTCCCAGGCGTATGTGCGGTCCCAGATGAGGTCCAGTTTCTCTAGCGCCATCTCTACTTCACGGCGCACCAAGCTGGGAACCAGCGCCTGCAGGCTGTGAAGACCCTGCAGCCCAGGAGGGTAAAGAAGCACAGGCTCGTCCACACACCCATCTGCCACAAAGGAAGGAAAAGGAGGGCGAGATTAAATATAAATACTTTGGAGATGATGCCGAAGTTAAATTAAATGCAGTTGACGACAACCCTCAATGTGTGCGAGCAATGACAAGTTATTTTGTCACGGCTGTGCATTGAGGTCTCTGGAGCTATTGGTTTCCCAAAGCAGTTTCAAATTGATGTGCAATAACAATGCATTTAACATTAATTTTCTAAGAAATGTGGCAGCTCATCTCAAGTAACCGGTGTTGATATAGAAAACTACAATACCGAGTGAGCATGCCCCAACGCTGTCATGGTATCCCATGATGATGCCATCACTGGTTTGTGCCGATAGCCTTCTTTCCTGCAACACACAACGCCTCAAACATAAATATCCACCTGGAAGTGGGACTGTCAACATCAATAAGGTGGAAAAGGGAGTTGAAAGAAGAACTGCGATGAGGAAGACACAGCAGCAGGTTTAAGGCTAAGGTGGAGAGCGGGACAGAAGGCACACCCATCTGCGTTGTGGTTCCATTTTGACCGGGGCCATCCTGGACTCCTCCGCGTCGGCAGGCTGCCAGCGATCTATTGGCCCGCAGGCATTAGCCCAAGGTCTTAACGGGGCTCGCCTCTCATCCGCCTGCAGGGACAACAGAACATCTTTTCACAAACACTCATGGGATGCTGGCCTTTTTATTACTGCAACTTAGGGAGGGGAAAAAAAATAAAAATTGGAAGCCAGAGTTGGGATTGTTGATGCTCACAGTTCAGTATCTGCATCAGTAATGTCAGGAAAGTAATTTGCTCAAATACTAGTTTACTTCTGGGCCCAGTCTGGAGCAAAGTGATCAGGACAAGGAAATCCATTAATCCTAGTCTTAGGATTAATAAACTGGTGTACAGAACAGAACAGTGGACAGCTAAGCAATATAAATGTTACCATCAGCTTTTCCTCAAACACATAAAAATGAGCATTTGTTTGTACTCGAAGCCTAGATTGACTATTTTATATTAGATGGACTATTTTCACCATCAGTATTATTATAAATATACCAATACTAGTGAAAAGCTATCCAGGTCCAAACTAATGTTGAGCTACTGCAATCTGATGAACTTAATCAGGGATTCCCCAACACCTGGGACCCTGGCAGGTGAATGCAATTACTTTCCTGACAACACACACACACACAAACAAAGAAAGAATGAGATTTAGAGAAAAAGTAAAGCATTCAATCATGGTATGGCAGGGTAACAAGACTTGAAGTGAGACTAAATTGATGACTTTGTTCACTTCCCAATTTGATTGCTCAATAAATTATCAATGCTGTAAAAGGGCCTAACTAATTTTCAATTTAAACGGAAGAAGCACCCGAGAAAAAAAAAAAAAAAAAAAAAGAGTTTTACAGTCCTAGATGTGCGCCCCTGACGGATTTAGACAAACGCTCACCTTCTTGTGTAAGTCCAGCAGAGGCTTGGAGTCGCAGAACCCAGTCCTGGCCATGGTGACAGCCGGAGACAGAGTTCACGTGCCGGGCCGCTGCAGCTACTTATCCAAGGGGGTCGGCGGAGGCCTGAGTCGGAGGGAACAGCCATGCTGCTCGGAGCGCCGCTAATAAAGACAGGTGAGCCACGCTGATTGGGGTGGTGACGTCGGTGTCGGTAGAAAGTTGGAACTTCCGGTCGACCCCCGCCCCAATCCCATCCCATAATGAAGATTTTTTTTATTTCTTTTTTTTTTTTGAAGATTAATTTGTCCAAAATAAATAATTATAATTATTTGCAAAATAAAACTAGCTTTCAAATATAAATTACATTCATAGTAAATTATGTAAACAAAACTGTTTAAGTGCAGAATGACAGCTGTTTTAAGGTGCATTGTTGTGAATGTTTTCATTTATGTATCAATGATATAATGACATGACTATATTATGCAATCATTAACAACACAAACTTATAAAATGAGCGAACAACTTTCTAAAACTTAAGTGAGATAATGGGTCAAAATTCCCTTGTGTATTCAACAAACTGTTAACTTTGATTTCTGTGACGCCTTACAGCACTTCATACTTACCCAACTTCTCTTCTAAAACCTTTTAAAGAATCCGTGGAATGTAGTTTTACAGGAAAATACAAATGTTGAAATGTTCTATGTTTATCTAAAACAGTATTGAGGACATTGCATACAGGCTGGTGAAGTAAAAGAAGAACACACACAGACGCACACACACGTTTTTCAGTAAAAATGTTTACTGGCACATTGTAGTTGCAAATGTTATAAGCTACCATACTGTAGCAGGTATCACCCGTTACATTGTAAAGTCTTGCAAAAGGGGGACTGGAAACGTCCACTAGGACGATGTCCTCCCCTCAGAGATTGCTTTTTTTTCCCCTTGCCCTCTGAGCCTCAACTAACAGCGACAAGCAAAAAAGAAAATCTGTTACACCTGCCTCAGGTGTGACATTCCTGACTGTTGATCACATTCAAATTTACAGAGAAGCAAGGTAACCACAGTAAAGCTGCAAATCAAACACTACAAAGCTGCAGGCCTCCCCTTTCTACTAATGCTGCATTCACCATCAAGCTTTTTTTTTTTTTTTTTCCTTTTTTCTTTTTGGTATTTACAGGATAACGTAGAGGCACTTGTTGTGCCTGTGTATGCCTACAGGAGAGGTCAGGGGTATTAACTTGCATGTTTAGCTGTGAAGCGTTGCTTAAAGCGTGGCTAGCAGCGAGGTTCAGTGTATGGCTTCACAACCAATATCAAAAACGTCCAGCAGCACCCCCTTATGGCCATGGTAGCAATGAAGGCAAATCCACAGTGGAGTCCATCAGTGCAATGGTTCTGATATCCGGCCCTGCCGTTTCCAAAGCAGGACGCTAGGCTAGAGTATGACGGCTGTGCCTGAGCCAGTGACTAGAGGTGCTGGAGTTGTGAACTGGAAATCAAAGCCATTCAATTTCATCATCATCATCTGCAGGAACTGGGGTGTTTCTCGTGCTCAATGCGGAGTCAAAAAAACATGAGCCTCTTTTCTGCGTTTCGCGTTGCCACTTCCACTCAAACATCTCCCAGGCACTCTGCTTTGTCACTCACACAAACTTAAAATAAAGAAAGTCAGAAGGTGACATGAGAGATATCCAACAGAATGATGATTTATGTTTTTGGTCAAACCCTTATGCATCACTTTAGAGTCGGTGCTCTGCAGAGATTGTTTGGAAAAAAAGATTATTCTCCAGTCTACTGATTGTGATTCACAAAATAAAAACGTTTGGCGAGATTGTTAACTTGACAGTTTGTCTATATTTTAAAAAAAGAGTTATGAGCTGATGATTGTTTACCTTAATGCCTATTCTACCATGATTTTAAACTAATCAATTGAGCTTCTGATGTGATAATGCAGAGCACAAATTAACAGCCGTTGCAAGATGAACAAGTGAGCATCTTAGCTAGATAAACTATCCTCAGATGGAATTTCCTCGAAATGAAGAACTTAAAAGAAAGCAGTTTAAAAAAACTTTTAATATATATATACTTTATATAATGTATACTTAAACAAGACAATGTGTCTTCAAAAAAATTGAGAGATGGACAAAAAGGGAAAAAAAAAAAATCAACAGACAAAAACAAAACGATGACATACAAACCGGTTTGATGTTCCTTTAGAGTAAGCTCAGAAAACAACCGACATCTCTTCCAGCATTATGGAACATAATATGCTTGCGTCAAAAACGAGCACTTCCCAACACGCTGTCCAGGGCTTCTCTCAACCATGTGCCGTCGTGACTCAAAGTTTGCAGGTTTTCATTTCAGGTGACGTTTCCCGTAGGCTGAGGGCTGGTCAAACAGCTCACGCGGCATTTAGCTGGCTTGTAAACCTGCATACTTTTGCTCAAGACATACAACTACATAGATTTAAGTGCTTCAAGACACAGCATTAAAGAAAATACAAACCAGACACTCTAAACATCAAATGTGGAATCATATGAAGTGTTTAAAGTCCATCACGGCTAAGTTAGACAATTTTTGGCCTCTTACCAACAATTGGAACCCTTTCATTATTTAAATATGGGGACATTCAAAAGCTTATTTTAAAAACTTACACTGATATTACAAAAACAACATGAATAAAAGACTGGTGTCTGACTGTTCAGATAGGAAGTGAGAATTACTGGACCAAGGACAGCAGGTTGCTGTGTTCGTCTACATTGGTCTGTCACAACAGGTTGTGGGGGAAAATGTGGTCAAAAAGTGTCTAGAATAGTCTCCATTGTCCTCTTTCCTTCTATTCTTACGGTCTTCAACACAGTGTGCGACTGGCACAAGAATAACCTGCAACCAGCAACAATTTGGTCAGTCATCGATCTGGACGCACCAACCTGGACCTCTGAGAGGATGACCGCTGCATCACTTCGAATTAAATGGATGCAGCTTTTTAAAGCAAAGGTTAGCCATGCACAAGATCCCAGTTTCTATTCCTGTCAACTTAACGGCAAGCTGATCACAGCAGTCACTAATTACATGCCTGTTCCCTTTGAAAAAAAAAAAAAGAAGAAAGAAAAAAGCCCATTAAGTGTGCTGTGTAGTGTCCTCTCTAGTCAATTTTCCAGCAATAGTTCAGAGTTTCAAAAACATGCATAAAAAACAGACACGAATGGATGGCTGAGAATGAAAATGGTTGTTCATACATTCGCTTGCACTCCACACACGTATACATTCGCACATCCACACGTCCGTTCGCTTGCAGTGCAAACACAGTAATGGCAATCCTTCTCGCCTTCCTATTCTTCCCCGTGTCCCCCCCGCTGTAGGAAAATCCCACGCTTGATTTGTAACAGCAAGTTCCAGAAAGAGCACTTGTTAAAAAAAAAAAATCATTAAAAACAATCACAAAAAAAAAAAAATGCAGAAATATGGCTTTACATTTAAAACCGTAACAAGTGATGAAACAAAATTTGTAATTTTCCTCAAATCTTTTCAATTTTCCTAATTTTGATTATACTTTCTAAAATTCTATCAAGTATGTTCGTGTGTATATATATATGCAGTCTATGCACGGGTCGGTCGGTGTGACTGTGTGTGTGAAGCATGGGTACAGCTGGTAAAGAGGTGGTACTTGCTGGCATAACCTGGTTTTCAAAGTGTCAAGGCTTTGATGTGGTGCCCAGTGTAGTGCAGCAGAGGTCCTGCAGGGAAGCGAAACGCCAAACCCTGAGAGGACGTACAGAGACAAAGCTGCCGGTCTGTCCACACAAACCTGCTGAGGTCAGTCAGTCGCTCATGGTCTGCGTGTTCATTTCATACTCTATGATCCGTGTCTTGTCTGATTTGCCAGTATGTGTGTGCGTTAAAGACAGAATGAAGATGTGTTTTGTGCCACTTTTGTGTTTGTGTCGTTCAATTTTCCCCCAGCAGTGCAAGTGTGTATGTGGGATTCGTGATCGTGTGTCAGCCTGCCTGCTTGTTCAAAAGTCTGAGTGATCATTCCCGTATGCTGGCAGAGTACGAGAACTGAGGGAAGTGCGTACGCTGATCTGAGTCCTCTGGATCTAAACTGTCATCTGGAGTGTACACAAATGGAGAGACAAAAAAAAACACAGCACAGTTGAAAACAGATGTAAAAAGCTCTGTTCTTTAAAGAAAATTAACTAACAAAAAAACGAAAACAATTAATGGCTTGAATCTACTTACACTTGTCTGGAGGAGTTATTGTAATAGTTTGTGCTGTGAACTCGTCATCGAAGTAACGCGTGTCCGTCTCTGATGTGACTTGGGGCTTGAAGGGTGGAATAAGCTGAGGAGAGGGAGGTAAACGGTCACGCTCCATTCAGAACAACTTGTTTTAATATGTTTTTACATCCACCCCTCACCTTTTTGTCAGTGACATCCTGCCAGTTGATGGAGATGAAGAACTTGTGGGCCATCACTTCTTTGGCATCGTCTGGTCCGCCTCCCAGCCTGTAAACAATAGAAAACATTATCACTGCAGCTCAAAATAATCATTCAAACAGACGTTAAGGATGTACGACAAGCCCTTGTAAGTGTTCTGATTTCTATTCTTCATTTCCTTTCTACTTACAAACACACGTGTTAGTGAGGATGCAGGCTGTGCTCCGTGTGCTAATATTAGCAGTTATTCCACTATTACCACAAACACATGGGCTGGACATAAACAACAATCAATTACGTCCATGTCCACTGCCATTACCCTGAACCAAAACTAATCAAGAAGGAACATGGCTTTAAATAACATGGTTACTTTTTTTTATAGCTGAATACGTGGTGCCCCGAGCACAGTGATTGAGTCACAGAGCAAAATCCCAAGAAGTCAATGTTTTCTGAACCTGTACTGCTGCACTTGAGGAGATTTATCCATTTATGTGAAGAGTCCGAGTTAGAACAGTGTGTACCAGCTACTAAGGTAGTGTAATTTTTTTCATATATCAACATCAACAGTAAAATCAACACTACACTCACTTGCCAGTTCATTAGGTACACTAGTAAAAACAGATGACTTCTACTATAACACTGCTGCATTTAGTCTTAGCTTCATGAAGGTTGTGGTATCCAGCATCTCTATAAAATAACTATTTAAAACTTTAGACATTTTAAACAGCTGGTTAGACTAACAGGGACACCAGAAGGTTTGAGTTTAACACCTGCACACACTACATCCTCCGGTTGAACTAAACCTTTCTGAGGCCATTTCAATATCGAATGAGCATTAAAAGAGTCATGAAGAAGGACATTTAGTGCAGGACTGTTATATCAGAATGCTCTATTTCACCCGTTTACCTACTGAACAATAAAATGTGTTTATTGCATTGTTACCACTATACAGGACTCTTTTAAAGTCCATATTAACCAAACATGACCTACAGTAATAAGTTCACTACTCTTCCCAGTGTTTATGCTGTATGGTTCTTCATGCATTAATGGTTGATAAGAAGTAAACAAATACTTGGCCTAGACACCACTCACCTTTGTTTGGGATCCTTTTTGAGCAGGCCTGCCAGCAGGGCCTTGGCCTCAGGAGCAAGGTTCTTGGGGAAGCGGATCTCCTCCAGGAGGATGAGCTCAAACAGACGCTCGTGGTCCTGGTTGTAGAACGGCAACCGGCCGCACATCATCTCATACATCACTACGCCCAGTCCCCACCAGTCCACTGCTCGTCCGTAGTCATTGTCCTCCAACACCTGAAAA
Source organism: Mugil cephalus (assembly GCF_022458985.1). NCBI lineage: Eukaryota > Metazoa > Chordata > Actinopteri > Mugiliformes > Mugilidae > Mugil > Mugil cephalus. Next base: position 22,174,763 of record NC_061778.1, read on the forward strand.
ATGAAATGATCAGAGAGAAAGAAACCACTCATGAGGCTCAAAGTCTGCCCAAAAACAACTTAACTCAAACAAAGAGACAGACACGTACAAAGATTTACTGCATGACTTGATCAATATCTTTAGTTATTTAACTGGGCTTTCTTTAAACTGTAAGAAGCTTTTACCGCAGCGTTCTTCAGACGAAAAAAACCTTACTAGGTAAATAAGTGTCTGCATTTAGTCTTTGAAAACAAATGTGACAAAACTTTCCACTGCTAAAAACATGTTGACTGTCAACTTTGTTTCAGTCATTTAACATTTCCTTACTGCCAGTATTTTTTATTATGGTAGATGCTAAAGCACCAACACTACAATCTGAAAACAAGCTCTTCCAGCTAAACTGCAGCCCTTACTGGTTTTCACAATGAAGTCAACAAAGTGGCTCCACTCTGTTCAAACACAAAACATAAAACTAGTCTCATTCAACCCTGAAGCCTCGTCGTTTATTTATACTGCATAATCCTGGTCACTAAGCATATTCACGTCCACAGTTAGCGAGGGCTCACCTCCGGTGCTAGGTACTCCGGGGTTCCACAGAAGGTTTTCATGGTGGCACCGTCTGTGATCCCTTCTTTACACAGCCCAAAGTCTGTTATCTTTACGTGGCCATCCTTGTCTAACATGAGGTTCTCCAGCTGTTCGGGGCAAGATGCAAACCAGAGTCAAATCAGATGTCAGCTTGGGTTGGAAAAGAACTTAAAGATGGAAAAAGATGCAGCATAAAAACTGAAGGGTAGGACAAGGTGTGGGTCTTGCTACTGTTACCAGCACTGTTACCGATTCACAAGGTCATGATTCAGTATCGATACATTTAAAGACATGGGAGTTTCTGCACAACTTTGATAAGTTATCAAACAGATCATTGCAAAGAACATGAACTTGGACCAGGTGCATATAGCTTTGCTTTTGTCCAGCTCTTTTATGTTGCCATACATTTAGATTTAAAAAGCTGCTGCACATCAGCTTCCAGGTCTGACGGTGCTGTTACTGTCATGTTATGGACCTCCCTCCATATGTGGACTCATCTCGTTGAGTGGTCATGCAAAACCCATCTCACAAGACCGCAGCAAGATTACTAATAGAGGATGCAGGATGCCATATGTTATAAAAGAAATAAATTTAAAATAAAATTCAACGATATTATGAATCGATATCAGTTCTTTTGAAAGAATACCTTTTGAATTGGAAAATCGTTTTTTAAGGCAGCCGTAATCAGGACAGAAGCTTTTCTATCTTTCCTTAAAATTCCATCATCTTTAATGATCAAGCGCCAATTTAGAAAATCCTTCTACGTATTTACAGTAAATGACGTATCTTACCTTTAGGTCCCTGTAAACTACATTGCGTGAGTGCAGATACTCCAGTGCAGACACGATTTCTGCACTGTAGAATCGAGCTCTGTCTTCTTTGAATACTCTGTCCCGGGACAGGTGAAAGAAGAGCTGAAAGAGAATTCAAAATGTAAAGGAATGAAAGACAAAATAATTCTTTTCTTGTGATTGATTTCATCTCTCTATGTTTTTTTTTTTGTTTGTGTGACTTTAAATATTTCTGTGTGTAAGTCCACAACCACTAAGAAACATTTTGAAATCTAACTGCGATACAGGTGTAAGAATGAGGACTGACTAGTTTTCTGTTCTTTCCACAGCATTTTGATGCGTCGCCAGATCCAACATTCAGTCGATAACTTGTTCTGATTTGTTTTCAGACCTTAAATGGATTCATCCTGTTTGTTTCAACTCTATTTTCCAGAAGGTCACACACGGATATATAAACAAAACAGCCCAATTGCAAGCCAGATGAGAAAGGTGAACACTTACTTCTCCTCCATTTGCGTACTCCATCACAAAGCATAGTCGGTCGTGCGTTTGAAATGCATATTTTAGTGTCTGTAAAAAAAAAGAAAAGGAATTATTGACTGAATTTTGCTGAGTAAATGGTCTCTCTAATTTTGCATGAATCACACGGATGCGACAATAAAAGCACCGGTAACTCACCGTCAGAAAGGGATGCCGCGTATTTTGGAGTACTCTGCTTTCTGTAACTGTGTGTGCCACCTCATCCTAAAGGCATACACATACACATATCACACACAAACACATATATTTATGCAATGAGTAACACAGAAATACTGCTGCAACATCTTAAAGGTTTCACTGTGATGTGGGGGCACTAACTTTAGCAATGATGACTTCTTTGCGGAGGATCTTCATGGCGTAGTACATCCCCGTGGCCTTCTCCTTCACCAGGATCACTTTACCAAATGTGCCTTTGCCCAGCAGCTTCAGGTAGTCGAAATCACTCATGGTCTGTAGGAACAACAGTCAAATACAAGCTGTGATGAATACTGCTTCGGGTGCTATCGGTTGATATCAAACCGATATCACTGTAAATATGTTGTGCACCAAAACCGATACATCCAAACACGTATTTAAAGTAGTAATGCAGGACGGATGTAGCGTGTCATGGCATGAAGTAGTCGTAAATGGATCTAATTAAATTAGAACGCCCTTTTAATTGCCACTTGAGAAACTGCAGCAAGCAAACTGAGGCAAAAGCTTCGTACACAGAAAAGAGTGAGAAACGTTTCCTACAGCTTGTTAGTGGCAGGTGTGTAGGGAAGGGAGACAGTGATCACTATTTGAATAATATCACATACAATGTAAAGCAGGAGTCATTATTCAAATAAGAATAGGATCACAGAAGTACAAAAACACTGTTTTGAATTGAAGTTATTTTGAAGAACCACACACGTCTATTTAAACAGTAAACAGCTTTACATGCTCCAGCTTCACATACACTCATTAGACAGCTCATTGGGGACTCTAGTGAAAATAAATAATTCTAACATAACAGTCCTGCACTAAATCTTCCCTTATAATGTTGAGTTTGTAGTGGTAATTCAACTTTCTGATCATTTTGGAGGTTGTACTCGATGGTGCAGTTAAACTGGATTAAACACTAAAGAGTTTCTACTATTTAGTCTACCCCACTGACTAAAACGGAGTTGTCAAAATAACAGAAACATGCGCCAGTACAACATACTACAGTTCAATAGTACTACAAATGAAATGATTGTTGAATCAACAGCTCTCTCCATTATTTTTAAATAAATGCCGAATACCATAATCTTCACGAAGACAGGATTAGTGCGCAGCTGTTTTTAAGCATTTATTTTCCCTAGTGTACTTAATGAACTGGCAAGTGAGTGAAGTTTATTTTTACACTGGATAACACGTAGGTCACTAAACAGAAAGAAACTCTGTAAAAACAAAAACATTCAAAATAATCTCTAGCGTTACAGAACTGGACAAAAAAATGCTGTCCTTCACTCATTTAAAGGTTGCTTCACCAAAAAAAAAATAAATAAATAAATAAAGCTGTGAGAAAGAGGATTAAAGTTTGAACAACTTGCTCAATAAAGATGAGCTTAGCTGGACAAACTCAGCTGCCAGGCAATGCTTGAGCAAATACTGACCACTTTTGTGCGGGATTTGGACATGGCGATTTCCATCTCCTCTGTGCCGCTCATGTCACTTGGCGAGCCAAATTTGATCTCCATGGGTTCCTCATCCTGCTGCTGACTCTTCAGGCTATTTGCTACAGCCTGGATCGATAGCATCCATTCCTCCCTGACTCCAAAGAAAACACACATTGCCTTGATCAAATCTAGCCACAGCCATGTCCGAACTACTAACAATCATTCTCGCAGAATGCGAACTAGAAGAAGTTTAGCCTGGAGATATGGACTGTAATTGGCCATGACATGGTTTACAGGCTTCTTTTTTCATTTACACAGATGGTATAGATATTTTGCAAAAAAAAGTACATGTTAATGAAAAACAGTAGTCTACCGAGCTAAGTTTAGAAGGTAGGGATAATCTGTGTACTATTCAGATGGGGCTGCTGGGATTTGGTACTTGGCAAAACTGATGTAAACAAAACTCTGTGATGATTGCTTGGGTTAGAGGTGAATACTCAAGTATAATCTGGCACTGGATTCTATTTGGAGCATAATGGTTGTTCCTCCTCTCACAAACTAAATGGTTTTTACTGAATGTTGTGAGCAACGGACCATTTAGCCTTATTCACAGTTTGCCCCGTGCGTCTTTCTGTGCTCACTTCCTATAACACAAGTCTAGGAGCTGATCGTTTAATCTGGTTTCAGTTAACAAAACACTAAAGCTGATTTCATCACAGAAATATTTTGATTAAAATGAACTTTTAAACTTTTTTTTTTTTCCCTCTAAGACAGACTCAATATTTCTACCACAAACACAGGATTCATCTAAAAACCAAGTTAGACACTTTGGCCTTCAATCGAAACCAGTGTTTTACATGCCCACAAATGCTTTCAAAAGTTGATGTGTCTGATTACAAAACTCTGTGTGTTTATATTTATACTGTGACTCATACGACACTTACTTTGACTGTAGTTTCAGAGGAGGAGCACAAAAACAAAAGCTTGTCTTGTAGAACATTCAAATGTTATAGGCAGTGATCAGTTCACTGCTTTTAACTTAAGTGTTGGTCAAAACAACTAGAAATATGTAATTGGGATTTATTAACGCGTGAGTTTGGCTCTACACTGAAACTTGATGAACTTGACAGACTGAGACTCAGAGTTACTCTATATCCTATTCCGAACCTAGTTTTTCTGATGTTTAAGTGTAGACAGACAACGTTTTTAGAAACATCCTGTGTGGAAAGAAGAAAGACGTGTGGAAAGAAACTGTTTTCATGTGAATTTTCAGATGTACTGGCCTCATCCCACTACAACCAACTCTTTACTTGTTTTTCTTCTATTTCACCAGGACTACTTCTGCCACAGAGACGGGAAACGTGAGTCCTTTACCTCTCCTCGTTGTTTTCTACATGGAAGGTCCGCTCGATAACAGTGGTCCACTGCAGGCACCGAATGACAAACGTATTGGGCTTGGGGCGCTCCGTCTTCATCAGCTGACACTCTACAAAGTACAGACATAAGCGAGCGCTGAAGAACTGAGGGCCACAACGAAAAACAAAATATTAAACCCTGAGTTTTATAGGCACTTATTGAAGTTGCCTGAAAGCTGACCTGCGACAGAGAAGTTGTTGAGAGGTGGGAGGTTGTGGTCACTGGACACCTCAGGCTTCTCTTTGTAGCCAATGAAGGAGCCATCGCTCTTTAAGATGAAGTAACGAGGACGCCACGTTTTGATGTATTCACCTGGAGACAGAGAAGTCGGGATTTTTTGAGAGTTATTAATACTTAGAATTAATGTTTGACTACCTCTTTGTGTATGTTTGTCTTTCCTATGAATAAATACGCTCATCTAAACCACAATGTATTTACACTGTAAATATACTGTAAGCAAATTAAGCCACTGTCGCTTTTCTCTATGAACGACTACAACCTTTGCAGTGACCATTCAAGCCTATAGAGAGTATTTAATAGTGAAAACCTAAACTTTGACATGAACTATAACTTTAAAATAGACTGAGAGATGATGGATGGTGAACACAAAGGGCCCCTTACCTCTCTTGTAGAGCCATCCCTCTCTCACAACGTTGACTTCATCCATGCTGGGGCAGAAGACTGTCTGGGTGGGAAGGGGGCTGCAGACAAGCTGGTGGAAATTGTGCAAACTGTTCTTATTGGTCAAGTGCCTAACTGTGGCTCAGATAAAAAATACCTGGGGAAAAAAGAACAAAGATGCACTGTTAAAGTGAGAAAAAAAAAACAATCATCGCAGACTGGGATAGTTTTAAAATGTAAATGCAAATACGATATTGGCCTTTTATTGATGCAGGTATGTTAAGTTTGATTTGTGCTGATATGAAAACCTTTTTGAACAGAACATAGGTAAGAAAAAAGATGACTGGAATAACCAAAAAATGATGTACACAGATACAGCAGAGCACGCTCCTACTCCCTTGAGGACAATACTCCCAACACTGTCTGCATCACATAAACCAGAACATGATTCTGCAGTGTCTTAGCAATAAGTTACCAAGTAGTTTGTGAAATACATTACTGGAAAGGTTAATCAACAATGGCCCCTTCATTTTCCCTTTTACATAAAATGAACCAAACTATGTCAACCAAGCGAATCACTATTGTTTGTATGTCAATGTCAGACTCATATTATGGCAAATGTATATTTTCCAAGAGTTGAATTTAAAACTTGCACTGTCTCTAAGTAGTGCACAAAACAATTGAGGTTTCTCTCACATGAAGAGATAAAGTGAAACGGATTTTACTTCACGACACGCCGAGATGTCTATCTGAGTGTGAACAACACTTAGAAACAGTTCTTCACCTCCCGAAACGCTCTGTTGCCTTGAAACACAACTCCACAACAAAGAAAACTGCTGAAATCTGCACGTCCCTGTCATGAGAACTTCAGGCACCTCCATTCTCTCGTGCAAAGCTCCTGATGCTGACACATGTTGTGTTTTCACCATCATGTTCCATCCAAATACTCTTGCTAGACCGTTGTTTTCCAGCTATAAAAAAAAAATATCTCAGGGGATCAATGCCACTGCTCTAACAATTAGTAAAAATAAAATACATGCTCTGCACTGTCAAATGCAATATCCTCTCCCGGCTCTTGATGAATGTTTGAGAAGAGGCCTTGGTGGTCCAGGGTCAGCCCTGAATCAACAGCTTATGTTAGATAATAGGTTTACCAGAATTTCACGGCATTTCGGTGAAAATGATGGGGCTGAATATTACAGTGCATACAGTCGCGAAGACTGTTTGAACTGCTTTGTTTACAAAGATAAAAACAGATAAGCCTCCCCTCGACTTCAGACTTTTTTTATGGCCATTCACGGGCACTCGGATATAGCGTGAATGGCCTGAACACTAGATAATAGCTCTTTGAGGTAATAAATAAGGGGAACAACTTTGTTTTTGTATACCGTACAACAGTTTGTCTTTACAAACATGTCGCGTGGCTACAATAAAAACGTCACGGGTGGCTTGTAGTTTACACGTAGCAACTCTCGAATAAACAACAACGGGCAACTGGCATGACAGCAGCAATACGTGTATACGTGCACAGTTAGATTATACTACATTATATTTATTCCATATCTTAAAGAAAAAGAGAAAAAAAAATGACCTACTGTAAGCCAGCTCGACCATAAGGTCCCTAACGTAAACATTACCGTACTGTTAACACGTCCACATCCTCCCAGTGTGGTAGCTAGCTAGCTGAGACAAAGTCAGCAAACGTTACCTTCAAGTCCGAGGTAGGTCGTTGGCTTTTTAAACGCACTTTAAGAGTCACCAAGGAGCAGCGACGTTCAACGTTACAGCAGAAGGGCAGCTGGGCCCAGTGGCGCGTCGGACGGCGGCGAGGACGCTGACCACGACCCCAATACGATACGAGCAAACAGGACAGCCGGCCAAAATATCTCCAAGCTAGCAGCTAGTTAGCGTGTCAGCTAGTACTCATTAGTGTTCTTACCTCGAACAAAAAAAAAAAGTCAAAAAATATATATTTATATATATATATATTTATATTCCCAGTAGTCGCCTGTCGTGGAGCCTCGGAGCTGCGCCGCTCAAAGCTTCCAGTAGCTAATACTAGCTATCACACGAAGCCTGTGTGTACTGAACTCTGTCAATGATCTGCTCTGCTCGCCGAGCTTGTTTTCTTCTCTCACAACAACAACAGCGGCCGCTTCGTGCTCAGTTCCTGCTGCAGTGGTTTACTGAAGCGCATGAAGCAGTCCACCGAGGCGCAAACTGGTGGACACGTAGGTTAAACGCGACTGTGTATATCTTCACAAACTGGCAAATATTTAAAAAAGAAAAAAAAAAAAAAAAAAAAAGCCTCTTTGTAGGTTTAATGTGGTTAGTCGCCTGCTTAGCTCGTAAGAGTCCTGTTTCAGGCAGACGGTACAGCAGCCCCGCAGACGCACACTAGCGGAAGTGACGTACACGACCGGAGAGGGTCCGCTGCACCTGAACGGTGTGAGGGTACACTAAGTACCATACAGTATCCTTATCCTCACTTCTATTGCAGATATGCAGCACAGATTTTCTATCCGTAATAGTCGGAGCTTACAGTTTATGTAAAATATGTTGAATTATATCCAAAATCCAGTGACTTTAAAACTCGTTCAGTCTACTCTGTGTTTCAGAATAAAGCACTAATGTTATGGAGATTTTATGTGCCCATTAAATCTACTTCTGCTGCATGGCTGTGTGTTGTGTTGTGGGTTAAAGAAGAGAGAGGCAATGGTAAAAATATAACATATGTTTATTATTCAGGTGGAGTTTATAAAACTGCTGACTGGTAATACAAGGGTCGGATTAGGGAAACCAAATGCTTTCTGTCAAAGAGGTGTATTTTGTTGTCTTTGCTGTTTTCGTTGAAGGTAGCGAGCACGAGCGTCACTGACAGAGGCTTCGTCGTTTCGTTTCTCCAGCTTCTTCATGACATCCTCAGCAGAAACCTCTGAAAAAAACGAACAATCTGTTAGAACTCTGTAAAACTATAAAGACTTTATATCTATGTTCATCTCTGGTTTAGGCACACTCTTATAGGTAAGGGTTAGTAATGCATTGAAAATCTTATGCCAAACATGCAAGATGTATTAATGGGAATCATATCAAAATAATATCCAGTTATTTATTCTGAATACCCGGTTGTCTTTTGGCTGCTTCCTTGGCCTCCCATTTTATCATCTCCTCATCAGTAACTTCTTCTCTTGCCACACTGCTCAGTTCATAGACATCCACTTCATGGAGTTTCGGCAATAAATCCTTCACCCACTCGTATCGGATAGGACACACGGTCCTGATGTATACCCGAGAGGTAACCAGCACATCGTGGAAAATGATCCAGTTGAGCTCTGCCTCCTGGTCAAAAAGCTGTGAATAAATTGAGACAAAGGAAGACATTTGAGGGAAAAAAGCAAAACAATTTGCTTTCATTGCACAAAACAGAGAATTATTTTAGATGTGAATATATATCTGTGTTTACCGATGATGATGGATGAACATGAACCATAGACCCATGGCCATCCATTGTGCAAAACACCTTCCCAACAGACCTATGGGAAAAAACAATGAATAACCCTAACCCTTCTGATGAAGACTCAATATCATTATTTAATGATATAAGTGATACCTTCTGGCAACGTTGGTAAAGTATCCTGTGCATAGGCATCGTCTGAAAAGTTCGCTTTTGTTGCCATCAAACGTTTCAGCCGGGAAATCTCTTTTCTGGAAGGCAAGCCAGCATTTACAGAAAAAAAAGAACTGTGTTACAGCTGTAATGTTTACAGTTACAAGGAAACAAGTGACGGAATAAAGATACACAACACTGTTCAGTCAGTTGTGTGAAAATGTTGTACCTCCTGGAGGCGGTTCAAGATCTCTCTCAGCTGAGTCTCCACACTAAATGCTGACTTCAGCGCCCTCCAGTGGATCCAGTTTTCCTTACACCACGCTGAGGGTCTGTCACTGCAGAGATACAGAAGAAAGGTTTCAGGTAGTCATGATATCATAATACAGGATCAAATCTTGAACACTGGTACATCTTTGTACAAACAATAAACAAAAAGAAATGCATCATGCTAAACTACAGTAATAAATTGCTTTCTTCACCTGGATTTACATGACTGAAACACACTGAGGAGTGTGGCGAAGTCGTTCATACTGCCAGTCTTTGCAGCCAGCTCTCTGTGCTTCTCATCTGCCTCTTTCTGCTTCTCAGGGTGTCCTGTGCGGAGCAAGTCAAAGCTTTATGAACTCAAAGCTCGTGTTTTATTTCATATTCCTATGCAACCTTTACAATTACAAGAACATGGAATAAATACAGTAATAAACCAACACACGTCAGCCACATGCACATGATGGACTTACTTATTTTCTTTAGCTCTTCCCTAGAGGCTTTAATTAAAGACTTAATTAAGCTTTAAGGTCCCTAGGCATCAAAAAGCTTAATTGCTGACCTGGCCTGATGAAGATGTTCTCCACAGACAGCATGGCGGCCACAGGGAGCAGCAGGTCCTGGCAGCCAAGCGAGGCAGCTTTGAGCAACGCCCTGGTGAGGCCTGGTTGTAGAGGGAACTCCACCATGAGCTCCCCCAACCTTGTCACTCTACCTCTCCTGCAAACCAAATGTCGGACAGATAAGAGCTAATTTTTCACATGATCGACTCAGGCTGTTACTGATGCTGTGTGCACAAACACTGACCTGTCTATGGCATCAAACTGATAGAGTTGTTTTAGTGCCTCTAGAATAAACCTCTCCTCTGGGCGATCCAGATAAGGAAACCTTGAAAGAAATCAGCTTGTTATTTCCATAAACTATGAACTACAATAAATGGGGACACTGATAAAGAAGGGATAACAATGTACCTAATTACATCATGAACACCCAGACACTTGAGTGTGAGTATCACTGCAGTCAAGCTTGTCCTCTGGATCTCTGGAATAGTATACTCAGACATGCACTTCTCCCAGAATTCCTTGTTGTAGATTCGAAAACATTTCCCGGCCGAAGTTCTTCCAGCTCTGCCCGCTCTCTGCTGAGCCTCACTCCTAATGACAGAAAATCCCCCCAAAATCCAGTAAGAAATCTCTTGTTTGCAAGCTTTCTTTGTGTCATAAGTATTAGCAGAGAAATTACAGAAACTAAGGTATTTGCAAGCTTGAAACTGGTTGTACTGTTTCCAAAACTCACTTTGAAATAGGAACAACCTCCAAGATATCCATGCCCACCCTTGAGTTGTGGTTGAGTTGCTTCACAAACCCGCTATCTATGATGTACCTTTAAGGAATAAGAAAAGTGATGTGTTCAGGTTACAATTGTATGGTGATGTGTGGTTAACCAGTGACATCGCCATGCCTCACTCACTTTATGCCATTGATGGTGAGAGACGTTGCTGCAATGTTAGTGGCCACTACACATTTCCTGATCCCTGGGGGCGGCGGCTGAAAAATCTGCCTCTGTTGATCTATAACGACACCAAAAAAATATGACGTCACTGTGGTATCACAAAGAGAGCTGACAGTGATTCCACTATTGAAAATTTGCCAAAATAGCTGCTGTTGTCAGCTGTTTGTATGAGTTTACCAGTGGGCATGGATCCATAAAGGGGCAAAATTAGGAGGCCCTCCACCGTTTGGTCCTGTACATCATAGCGATAATCAATAGACTCCGCTTTTTCAAACATCAAGTCACAGGCACGCTCAATCTCTGACTGACCTGTCAAACACAAAGGAATTAATGTGGCTGATTTCTTTCAACAGATGTGCTCTAATCTCTAATTTGCGCTAATTTGTTGTTTACCTGTCAAAAACACCAGAATATCCCCAGCCATTTCACTGGTGTGCACGTCCAGGGCCACTTTAACCACCTGTGGAGCAAAAGTTCAATTTTTATAAACACCTGCTAATGACATCATTCTGCACAGCATATTTACACTTAATTAATCGGTAATAATCATAAAGTTGTGAGACAGTTAAAATCCAGTAATATACAGAAAACAGCACCTGGCTCATAAGTGAAACCCAGTACCTCTTTCACATAGCCAGTGCTTTCTGTGTCTTTAGGCCCCACAGCCGAGCCAAACGTGGAGGTCACAGGAAAAGTCCTCCCGGGAATAGAAAAGACGGGGCAGTCGCTGAGAAAAGCGGACAGTTTGTCAGTTTCCAAAGTGGCGGACATCACCACCACCTTCAGAGGGAAAGATCGTCCCTTGGTGGCCTTAGCGGGGTTGGAGAATACTTTCTTCAGCAAACCCAGAAGAATGTCCTGCAACAAACACAAACACAGACTGATTGTGTGTGGGAGGATGAGTCTGGAAACTGTATCGGGGTAATAATACCGGGACAAAAATGCAGAAACTGTGCTAACGATATTGGGCAAACATATTGACTCACTGTGTTGAGACTGCGTTCGTGAACTTCATCCAAGATTACAACACTGTACTGAGACAGAGCAGGGTCTGCCAGGACCTCTCTGAGCAAACAGCCATCTGTCATGTACTTCACCACAGTGTCCTAGTTGGACAGTAATCACAATTCACATCACCAAATATGGACAATAGGCACATGGTATTTTCTGCAGGGAAGTGGACATCTTTTATCGCTCACCTCTGATGTGCAGTCATCAAAGCGTACTTGGTAGCCAACCTCCTTTCCCAGAGTGCACTGCATCTCCTGGGCGACCCTCTGGGCCACTGTGATGGCAGCCACTCGACGGGGTTGGGTGATGCCAATTTTGCCATCTTTACAAAAACCTGCCAAACCAGGAAGGAATAGGTCAGAAGTTAGGAAAACGTGTATCCTAACTTCGCACATTTCGATCGGGTTCACATGCTGTGTCCTTTTAAACTATTTTAAATACAGAAATGCATGTCAAAGGTCCAAGTGTTACCACATCTATCAACTTTATCTATTACCAGGGACACTGAACATTAAATACTTAAATGCGTACCTGCTTCATGCAGATATTGTGGAAGTTGTGTAGTTTTCCCGCTGCCAGTCTCGCCGGTGACAACCAGGAAAGTACTGTTTTTAACAGCCCGAACCAGTTTCTTTTTGTGTTGATATATCGGCAGATGTTTTGACTCTTTTTCTTTTGGGCTCCATCTCGTTGATTTGGACATGATTTGTGAAATTTTAACACCAGGTACGGGTATAAAGCGCTGAGCAGACGAGAGAATCACTGGCCCTAGTTAGCGTGTGTGGGCTCGAATAGCGTAAAACCGTGCATAATATCAACTTTTTAAAAAAGATATCGACGCTATTCTTTCGTAGACGACATGCTGGCTCAATAACTTCCGCAAACCAACCCTTCCTCAATTTCTATTGGTCCACTTGCGGACACGTGACACACTACCGCAATAAAAGCCCTACATTTTATTTTTTTGTTTAAATCGAGCTTTATTTACACACACAAGTTGACACAGCCAAATGCGTTTAAACAGAGCGTAGCAACTTATTTAGATGATCAATTCACAAGCACCGCAGTGCTCAAGTGATTTATAAGTATGTAAGTAGGTCTTATAATCAGTGTATTATACTTCAAGTCCCGCCGTTTACCTGTATTAACAAAACAGATGTGCTGCTGTGTGCATCCCAGCGAGAAGGTTCGAGTCCACGGGTTGAGTCCAGCTCAAGCCTTTCTGAGTGGAGTTTACATGTTCTCCCTGTGTCTGCGTGGGTTTTCTCCGGGTCTACTCCGGTTTCCTCCCACCTCCAGAGACATGCTCACTAGGCTAAATGGTGACTCTAAATTGACCCTAGGTGTGAGTGTGTGCGTGAATGGTTGTTTGTGTATGTATGATCCCTGCGATAGACTGGCGACCTGTCCAGGGTGTACCGTACCCACCCCGCGACCCCAGTGAGGTTAAGCGGTGGTAGAAGATGAGATGTGCTGCTGTAACTATAGAAGCCATGTGCTGATGCATAACCTATGTGCCAAAGGTGACAGACACCTGGGATTCATGCAAAGGTGTTTCAGTGCTCACATATGGTCAGCATTACATAAATATCAGCATGCATCACTTGTACTATATGTCAGCCAAACGTAGTACAGCTCAGTGAAATCATTATACAAGCCACTTCTGGCAGTATATCATAATTTAATTATAAATAAATAAAATAGTATAAGCAAAAAAATGACAAATGTCAGTAGTAAATATATATTTTATACATAGGAAGGATTAATAAGGTGCAATAATGTACATTAATATTAATAATGTGGAGTTATTTGTTTGTTGTTTGAACTGGGTCATATCCAAAACTGCCACTTTGTGAGGTGGTCTTTGTTTGCAGTAGACAGTCCCAAAACTAGTCAGGAAAACAAGGCAAACCTGTGGAGGCAACGGGCGTGAAGCTTTGTCATTTTGACATGTACCGCCCATGTAAGCATCCCTGCTGACTATTTACACTCTTTCATTGAAATTTGGCTCCTTTTAGCAGGATAATAATAATAATGTGCCCTGTCTCAAAGTAAAAATAGTCCAGGAATGGTTTGAGGACCCCAACAAGTTCAAGATGTTGACTTGGCCTCTGAATTTTTCACTTCTCCTAATCAAGAGCCTGGGGTTGTACTGTATGTCCTTGTCCTTGTCCTTGTCCCATTCCTCTACTTCTTCTTCTCCTTCCTTTTCACTCCTTGTCTTGCGTGCTCTTTGCCTCTCTGTAAGGTTGGTATCCAGAGGTCCATCAAGCAGCTGTGATCGTATAGACTAGAGGTTAGTACTCTGTGTTGTTGCCGCGGCAACCCCGGTTTGAAACCGGGTCATGGCAAGGACTGCTATAGTCTTCTGTTATTGTTCCTCTTTCTTGCCTTTCTCTTCTCTTTGAAACAGAAACGTGTCCAAAGAAATAATCAAATTAATTCACTGAAATCATGGAATCATGTTAAAGTAAAAAATAAAAAAAAATAGAAATTATGATAAAGTCCTGAAATACAGTATATGTTTAATTCAAAGTGCAGATGGTCACAGGTCTTTTCTTCTTCTTTGTGGTTTTGTCTTCTCTCTTCATGTTATTATTATTGTATCTTGCGTTATTTCTTCCACGCTCAGTTGTATGTTTGATATCCAGAGGTCATACAGTGACTCAGCAGGTCCATCTAGCAGCCGTGATCGTATAGAGGTCAGTACTCTGCGTTGTGGCCGCAGCAACCCCGGTTCAAATCCGGGTCACGGCAAGGACTGCTGAAGGAGAAGACCCTTTTTCTGAAAAATGGGCAAAGAAAAAATTATTAATTGAAACCATGACTAAATAATGTATGTCTGGTAGAGTATCACCATGTTTATCGTAGCGTTCGCCCCAACACACCCGCCTTTACTCCTTCTTATTCATATTCTGTCTTGTTTCTTACCCACATCATGGCCTCTACTATTTCTAAAAGAAAAAAATCACCCACCAGAAAACATGGACCCATTTCAGTCATTTTACAAGAAAACAAATAAAAATGATGATAAAATCTGAAAATGCTTACTTCATAGTGCAGGTGGTCACATGTTCTTGGCTTCTTCTTCTTTGTCTTGTCTTCTCTCCTCATGTCTAACATATAAAAGGTAAATAATGGGATCCTTCTTTCTTTCTTCTCCTCTTTCTAAAAGACAAAGTGAAAGTGATGGGATATAATTCACTTTGTTGTGAAAAAAAGACTATATTTATAACTCTCAGGACTTTTCCATGAAAGAATCAGTTTTTATTGAGAAGGGTTGTAGTGCATGATGTTTCCTTTAATTTCATCTGCTCTGATGTAGTTCGGTTTTCCTTTATGGAAGGAAGTATTGTTGAAAAAAATGACTGATCATGACTGACGTTTTGATAAAATTAAGAATTAAATATACACTGTACAACACAGGTAGCTTGTTATCCTTGAGTCCTTCTTCTTCTTCTTCTTCTTCTCCTCCTCTTCTGCTCAAAAGTCAAATCACTACAGAATAATTGAAAAGTGACTGAATATAAGAGACGGAGACAGATGGAGTCAGCATAACTGGAGTGAATATCCGTCAAATGGGAGCATGTGCAGCCGGCACCAGCCTGTCCGCTGGTGTGCAGGTGAAGGGACATGGTGTGGTGTGGCGTTCTCCCAGTTCTCCTGCTCCATCTCCTCCAGGGAAGTCTTTAGATCCCGTGAGCAGGCTGTGGTGGATACAGGTTATCCCTGTGTTTTTACCATAACGTTCATCCAGAACACGGATGATGCCATAGCTGAGGAGTCATTTATCGCGACGTAAATCAGGGACCATTTCTCAGGCTTCAGTGAATGTCTAGTGAAAATATCCACACTTCAGATGCAGCTTTTGATTTTGATTTCTCTGATTATGTTCAGCAAGAAAGTTGAAAACTTTTGTCGAAGGTCAAATGAAGAATCAATTTAGAACCATCACCATGAAGATCTCTATGCAGTGTTTTTCTTTTTTTTTCATTTTCATATAAAAAATGAGTTGAATTGGAAAGTGTCATTATTTTTGCAGTTTGTTGATATGTTTGAATATTTAGGTGTTAAATAATTAGTCACCAATGAATCTGTTTATAAAATAAGAATTTAATTAATTTAAAATAGTTTTAAAAAAAGTTTTATGTTTTATTTTATTTAAATATAGTTTTATTTAAACCATGTTTAAACCAGGTTTAAAATAGAAATGGTCATCAAGTTTTTCATTATCATTAGTATTATATTTTTTCCAGATTTAAATATTTTAGGAATAAAATTGATTAGGCAATAATGAATTAGTCAGAATAAATGAATAGATGAAATCATGAACCATGACATGGCACAGTGGTCAGTGACACTAGCTGACGGGAGACGTCGGTTTAAACCCCAGTTAGTGAAAAACACATCTGATGAGGATCTGCCTGAATTTTTTTTTTTTCCGTAGTGCAGTGTCGGATTCAGTAGGTGAGGATACTCAGCTAAAGTTACATAATTTGAGTTTTTTTCATTTTTTGTTAATATTTTGTTCATCGTTAAATTTTGTTTTGAGTGTTCATATACTGTGATGTTTTATTCTACTGTCTCAGGGACAAACTACACAATATTTTGATTCAATAAATTTGAGAAGTTGAAAATTTTCTTTAATTTGGGTCACAGCTTGTCATTAAGGAGTGATGGTGAGCCCCGAGCCACACCAGATGAGGAGAACCACTGATGCAGAGCACTAAATAAGTGTAGTGTACCTGTAATTGATGTAACTGAGTATTATAAGAGATGTTTGTTTTGCTGCTGTGTTAACTATTTAATCGATATTAGGCATTTGTTTACCCAAACATAAATTACACCACAAGCCACCACTGCTTTCTGGACATGTGCAGTTTCCTCACAGCGGTGCTCCGCGATGTTCACTCGAACACCAAGCATTATGAGGATGTGGCGCACATGCAGTAAACATGACCGCTCTTTGTGGTGTTCTACAGTCGAAGCTATTCACAAGTTGTCACATGTTTGAGAGTTTCCCTTCTGCATTTCTGACCATGATGTTTATATTTCCAACCTCATATTTTTCATAATGCCGTCGCATTTTACACCTTTCATAATGTGTGAAGCTTTTGACACGTCCAGTAGATGCATGGCAGCTGTCATAACCACAAGCCCACAAGTTCCATTTGAAGGCAGTAATTAGATGCTGTGATGTGTTTAAGCCTGGAATCACGTCACTGTCAAGTTGACTGTAGTCCAACAGAACAAGTCGGAATAACTGGTCAGGCAAGCCAGTGTAAGCAAAGTAGTAGATAACAATGCATTGTAAGTTGAATTCTGACTTTGAGTTTGGCGAGTTTTGTTTCTTTCAGACTAGGAAATCTGACTCGTGCAGACATTGTAGTCTGACCTTCTAGTACAAATGGAACACACTACAAACTGGAATTAGCAACTTCTGCTTTGTCTGGAGTTTGTTCTTGTATCTGGGTGTGTCTTGAATCTTGTATCTTGCATTTCATCTCTAAAGTCAAACTCAAATCAAATCGTATAAATACAGAACGGGTCTGTACCACAAATCTGCCCCTGCATCACATAGGAAACATTTTGGATTGTGAAACATCATACTGTAGCAACTGCAGTGAAAGCAAACATATTTATTTGATGAAATTTCCCCACCAACAATCAAAAATGTTCAGTACTGGAAATGAAGTATAGTACAATAACTCTACAAACTTACTACCTACCTACTTAGACTTAGACTTTAATGTTCCACAAGGGAAATTACTTGTCACTGTAGCTTCATTGCACATAAAAGTGAACACTCATAAAAACTACAAGAAAGATGAAATAAAATGAGATTAAATTAAAAAACAAAAAGCAAAATGTGCATCGCCTTAGGCGACTAAAGAAAGTTAACCTAATACAACAGTAAAATCAATAATCAGGAGCTATGATTTCCAGTTGATGCGTAAACTCTGTCCTCCGTTCTCTACAGCTGGTTGAGGTACTCTGTGCTCCTGTTGTAAATCGGATTTTTATATTCACAGTCTGAAAGGCAAACAGTGGAAAAGGGGGAGAGCCATTCAGTGCACAGTATCATTTCATCGCTAACATGTCCACAGATGAAGTCAGCACTCACTGTCTTTGGCTTTCTTCTTCTTCAAACCTGTTGCGACACGAAACACTTCCGTTAATGACGGTACCATTTAATCTGACTCAAATAAATTATTCTGTCCAATAACTGATAAACTACCTCTGGGATTACTCTGTGCCTGCGCTGCCCTGGCTTGTTGCCTGTTGATTTCATCCCGGTTAACTGTGTAATTAAACAAATGAGTAAAATTCCTTCCAGAATTAAGACGTGCATTGTGATTATTATCAAGATGCTCGTGTTACCGTAATAATGTCGACCTAGACTTGCTTGGCGTATTCTGCTGATCAGTTCTGAGGAGGAGAGAGAAGTCTTGTAAAGTCAGCAGCCACCAATAATACAAACTGGAGCAAACATATTGTCGATTATTACGCACCTATGTGAAATCTCTGCCTTGTTCTCCGACTCTCTACCCTTTCAATGGTTATTTGATTCAAGTCTGGATAGAGCCCACCGGTGCTTTGGCCTGGCCGACTCATGCCTGCATGCGGCAGAACTCCTGGTACACCATAGTGGGTTATGGCTGGACTTTGGAAATCATTTTCTAATGTTAAAAAAGAATAATAAACACATTAAACATTTTCAGTATCTGTCATATTTCAGATATGAGCTGTGGCTCTGATAGGTGACGAAAGAAAGAAAACAAAGAAGAATGAAGATTTGCCAACGCACCATAAACCAGATCATTAATGTTAGCTCCTGCAGGAAATGAAATGAAAAGAGTTTTATAGTCGTAGAAATACTGTCGCACGCCACTTGTATCATAACAAAACAAAACGAAAATTCCTCCAGTTTGCACAGGATGTACAGAAATGACTTGAGAGGGCATGTGTTAATGCTGCTACCTATCTGTTGTTCTTGTACCGGCACTCTGACTTGTTCCACAGGAGGAGCGCTGGCAGCTGTGGGGGAGCATCACACAAAGCAACTTAAACTGTGCGTGCATTTTGGGGAAAGCACGTATTTGTGTTCTTTCAACTTAGCATGGCATGTTAAAGGCCACCCTCTTTTTATTTATTTAATCTGCAAAGGTTAACTAAACAAGACATAATGTTTTAGCTTCTCCTTTGTAGCTTCTATTTACCTTAGGCACAGTGAGGCAGCCATGCATTGGCCTAATATATAATAAAACTGCATACAGGTTGCAGCTTTTACTGACATGCTAATGAGGGAAACCAGTTACAAAGACGACAGAAGATATAGAAATATAAAGATTTAAAGATTTTCGGTAATTCACTAAGTGAGACTGTGGGCCATTTTTTTTATTTTTATGGAATAGGTAGCAGTTTATTTGCGAGTTTATTTAAAGTTTTATGTTCTTTTTCACCATTTATGTGATTAGTCTTATTAATATCCCAAAAACAAGCCGAAACAAAGGCAACTGGACTTGTAGGGTTCCTTCAGATGAGGTCCACCTGCTATTGTTTTAGCTTGTTTTTTGGATACACGATAATTTAGACGATGACAAATATAAATGCATTTTGATGTATGATCTGGAGCCTGTTTTCATGTGAGCATGTGTGCACTGTCCAACTTTAAGCTAGTGTTCAGGTCGCTTACCATGAAAACCTATAGGTATGACTGAAATATTTGCGTTGTCCTCTTCTTTCTTGTCGCAGGACACTGAAATAGAAACACAAATAATGTTAAATAACCAATCCATCCACCCATCCGTCCATTAAATCAATCTTTAAACCACTCACCGAGGCATTTCATCCAGCATAGGTAGCTGCATGCACACAGCAGAACGACGACCGCCACACAAACAGAAATGTAAATCAGTAGCCACATCTCTTCGCTCACTGCACCTGCACAATAGGTTGTGGTTTTAGACAGATGCATTTCACAGGAAACAGTGGCCCATTTACTTGTCCGTCCTCAAAGATTTGAACTGTGAGGTTTGTGACCACGGAAAGGAAAATACTGCGTTACTCTGCACAGCCTGCTGCTCTCTTTAGAGACAACTTTGTCTGAAAACACGCTAATAGAAATCCACTTACTCTTTCCAAATAATGATAAATCCACCTGAAGACAGAAGCGCCCCTGATTGCAGCGATAATGCCCGAAGTCAGACTTTTTAAGCTGATCAATGGAGATGGAGTAGTTTCCCTCTGAGCCCTGGTTAGGAAAGGCCTTCACTCGCCCATATCTGTGGTCCAGGAATTTAATTCGCCCTTCAGGTGATAGATGGATGAGGTTTTCGGTGGTATTGTGGGTCCATGTCACCCAGTTACGGTCAACTACTCCAAAGTTGCATGGTAAGACCACAGACGAGCCAACTGTAGCTTTAAGTCTTTGAATTTTACAACCCTTCTCCTGCCAACTTTCTGCATAGAAATTATATTAATGAGAAGAGCGAAAAAAAAGAATAAATTCAGGTTATCTCATGCTCAAATAACCAAGGGTCATCTCCCATAACAGCTTGAAGTATGTTTATTAAATGTAACTTCATTATGCTTTATTACTATGTTTTATGTGTACAACATTAAATATATTTCAACATGATGCTGACACTGTTATAGGGAAAACTACGATAGTACAAACAAGTATTTAGACACTGGAGCTGCTATTAAATATCTATGAATTACTTTGAACTAGACAATGAAATGTCGGAGTAAATAGTTTTTGCACAATAGATTTGTGGTTTTAGACAGATGCATTTCAAAGGGAAACAGTGGCCCATTTACTTGTCCGTCCTCAAAGGTTTGAACTGTGAGGTTTGTGATCACGGAAAGGAAAATACTGCGTGACTCTGCACAGGCTGCTGCTCTCTTTAGAGACAACTTTGTCTGAAAACACGCCAATAGAAATCTACTTACTCTGTTCAAATAATGATAAATCCACCTGAAGACAGAAGGGCCCCTGATTGCAGCGATAATACCCGAAGTCAGACTTTTTAAGCTGATCAATGCAGATGGAGTAGTTTCCCTCTGAGCCCTGGTTAGGAAAGGCCTTCACTCGCCCATATCTGTGGTCCAGGAATTTAATTCGCCCTTCAGGTGATAGACGGATGAGGTTTTCGGTGGTATTGTGGGTCCATGTCACCCAGTTACGGTCAACTACTCCAAAGTTGCATGGTAGGACCACAGACGAGCCAACTGTAGCTTTAAGTCTTTGAATTTTACAACCCTTCTCCTGCCAACTTTCTGCATAGAAATTATATTAATGAGAAGAGCGAAAAAAAGAATAAATTCAGGTTATCTCATGCTCAAATAACCAAGGGTCATCTCCCATAACAGCTGGAAGTATGTTTATTAAATGTAACTTCATTATGCTTTATTACTATGTTTTATGTGTACAACATTAAATATATTTCAACATGATGCTGACACTGTTATAGGGAAAACTACGATAGTACAAACAAGTATTTAGACACTGGAGCTGCTATTAAATATGAATTACTTTGAACTAGACAATGAAATGTCGGAGTAAATAGTTTTTGCACAATAGATTTGTGGTTTTAGACAGATGCATTTCACAGGAAACAGTGGCCCATTTACTTGTCCGTCCTTAAGGGTTTGAACTGTGAGGTTTGTGACCATGGAAAGGAAAATACTGCGTGACTCTGCACAGGCTGCTGCTCTCAACTTTGTCTGAAAACACACTAATAGAAATCTACTTACTCTGTTCAAATAATGATAAATCCACCTGAAGACAGAAGGACCGCTGACAGCAGCGGTAACAGCCGAAGTCCGACTTTTTAAGCTGATCAATGGAGATGGAGTAGTTTCCCTCTGAGCCCTGGTTAGGAAAGGCCTTCAGTCGCCCATATCTGTGGTCCACGAATTTAATTCGCCCTTTAGGTGATAGATGGATGAGGTTTTCGGTGGTATTGTGGGTCCATGTCACCAGGCTCTCGTCAAATACTCCAAAGTTGCATGGTAGGACCACAGACGAGCCAACTGCAGTGTTAAGCCTTTGAATTTTACCATCCGTCCCCTGGCAATTTTCTGCATGGAAATGAGAAGAGTGAAAACAAAAGAATAAATTCAGGTTATCTCAAATAACCAAAGGTTATTAAATGTAACTTTATTATGCTTTATTACTATGTTTTAAAATGAAAAAGTATTTTTTTTTAAAACATGTGCAGAACATTAAACATATTTCAGCACAATGCTGACACTGTTGTAAGGCAAACTACAACGGCACAAACGAATATTTAGACACTGGAGCTGCTATTAAATATCTATGAATTACTTTGAACTAGAGAATGAAATGTTGGAGTAAATACTTTTTGTTTTGATGGAAGAAAGTATAAGCACAATGTTTAACCATAAAAAGGAAAGCTTGTTCGGTTTTAAGACATAAAAACAGGGTTCGTACGGATGGAAAAGAAATATATTTGGCTGCACAGAGGCAGCTTCGCTGAAGATCAGTGACAATGTTTTAGTATTTGGTCTGCCATAGTGGCAGATTTATTTACACGCTCTCGAATGGGCAATGTAATGGTTCTCTTTGAGTGTGAAATATTGTTTCACCTGGTTACACTTTGGATCACTGTCATGCTCTGTTTTTTCTAGTCTGTGCGTTTCAGGCTTAATGACTGATGAAGAAAAAATGGTAACACTGCACAGAACATCTGGCGTCATTTTGTGAGATTTATTCCGGAAAGTTCCATTGTAATTTTGTTGTAAGATTCAGTAGTTAGAGATATTTATTGTTTCCCACTGTTACTTAAATTAAGATAGAGCTGAACGAGGGAGGACAATTGAAACATTTGACGGTCTTGATAGAAAAATAAATTATATTTATTCGTAATTGCTTTTGTAAGTATCAGGTGGCTTCATGGGGTATAGCGATGGTTAACACATCAGAGCAGTTGACACTGACAGCCTGTGCATACTGTATGTTGTCTTGTAATGCATATTCTCAGTGGCTATGTAAAATAGCTAATAAAGATATACTAGTACTATACTAGTAAAAATATACTAGTATAGTCATAATACTTTGTTTTCTACTCCAGCAGCCTCTCCCTTATGGGCAAGGAACAATTTCTTGTTTTCTCATTGGAATTTTACTTTGTATGACAAAGTTCAAGAAGATATTTTTACTGTAAACCTCCAAAGTGGGTGTAGCTTCTCGGCAGGCGCACGTGTAAAAACGTGTGGTCACAAATGACTTGACAAAAATGGTGAACTCTTAGGTTTTAGGGTACTTATTTTTATAACATAAATACAGAGAATATATGTCACAGCACAACATAACACAACCCCACAGTCAACTGCTTGGCTCTTTATGTCTTAATGTTGTGAGTGCCTGTTTATACACTTCTGCATAAACTTATTTTTTCTTTCCCCTAAGCTTCCCAATTGATATTCACTTGTACTTAGATTTAAGGAGTGTTAAGGACCGACATAATTCTCTATTTATATATTGAATTTATAAATATATTCAGTATATTTATATATTGAAATTCATAAAACTAAACCATTTACTGTAAATTATAGTGGATATATAAAATGATTAATCCTGAGTGGCAGGTGTAGATCACAAGTTACCAAATATTTTTTTTGTTTTGAATGAACAATTTGGTTTACGTACTTTGGTGTAATTAAAATATTAGTCTAAATTCTACTAAATGTGTTCTTCTAGTTTAGCTGACTTTTCAATAAGCCTCATTTAAGTCTAATAGCAGTTTGTGTCCATATGTGAAATCCTTAGTCCGTGAATTCAGATATCCAGAATTCAAAGTCACCTTAAAGTGGCTGAATAATGAAGAGACATTAGCTGAGTAACACAAGTTTCTTTAACCATTCAAAATGTTCACGTAAATAGTTAATATTTGTTACTGTTTGATTTAACAACAGCACTTACCATGTGAAGACACACACATGAAGCACATTGCTAAAAGGAAAATCCACTTGTCGTCGTTCACCGTCACCATCTTGTCCAGAGTGAGCAGCGGTGTTAGTGATGTCGCATAAACTTCTGTGAGCATCACGAAACAAAACCACAGACCACCCAGGCTCATTTAAGGAAGGAACTTTGTTGTCTTTCACTTTGTGTAAAACAATAGACACGTTATACACAACTGTCTTCTTTTTCAAACTTGGTGGTGATCTTTTCTAACATCAAAGTCAAAATGGATAAATAATTGTGTTTTACTTGCTGAGAATGTAGATTAAAGATATAAAGGACCATGAAATCAGTTCCTGAACCAGACCACTTCCTGTTGATGCTTGCTCATACTTTCGGCGCAAAGCACCTCGCAATGCGGCAGAGATGTGTCTCTGTAAAATGTCATAAGCTGGGTAATACAAACCATACTATTGCATATTTCACACCACATACCTCACATAAAATCTGTACGTTGTACAGGCAAACTGCCCAGGTCTTGAACTTGAACATGAGTATCTTTCACTGCTTAGAGACACCAAACCACAAAACCAGTGTAATGATAAAATCTTCATAGTGGGCCTGCTTTAACCTAATAAGTAATTAGAAACACAGTTGTGATTCTGGTTAATAATATATAATGGTTGTTATAATATATAATATAATATTTATATTGATCCATTTTTTAATTTTTTTTCAGCTTTCCTGTTGATGTCGCTGACCTCATATTACTTTGACCACTTTAGCATTGTGGTGCAAAATGGTGATTAATACTGTCCTGGTAACCAGACCAAACTTTCACTTCCCCAAAACATTTTTGTGGATTAAAGCTGGTCTGGAGTAGCTCTGTTGGGAAGTGATTAATAGATCGCTTGGGTGGGCTTGGGTGTGAGGTGACAGACAGAAGGGTGAAAGCGACACAGTCATCCTCGTCATCCGAGCGCTGTGGAGTAACTGCTGACAATAAAATGCCTGTGATTGATTGTTGGACAGGCCAGTTCCATGCAGATGTACTTTTACAGTCTGTTGGTTAAAGTCAACCTGCTTCTTCCAAAACTGCACTCTCATACACCCACAGTTTTGCTTATTTAAGAGTAAAGTTAAGTGTCAAAAGTTCCCTTGCGTGTGGTTATGTGCAGAGATGTGATAAGCGTCTTTACCTGCATTCTGTTTATGGAGGGCCACACTTCCTGCGTAGAGCGTGTTAGTTTCTGTTTCAACACAGAAAGTTTCTTTCCTTTAAGTTGGATCTTTGTCTTTGCTAACTGGGGTGCTAAAGTGTAAGATGTGTGAATGACACAGATTTTAATCCATTCATAAATTACAAGAAGTTTCAGATATTCCCTGTTTATAGAATTGTTATCGTCCATGAGAAAATATTTTAATCAAGTATATAAAGTTTTTATTTTTGTTCTGAAATATAGAATCTTGTTCCTATAGAGATATAAACAGAAGATGTGTCTGCATAAATCAACCACCTATTTGATTCAGTGTACACATATAGCTGGTGATCATCACAACGAAACAACATCAAAAAATGCGCTTGTTTCTTATAGAAACACATCCAAATATCCAAATATTTCTGTCAGAACTGAACAAGGAAACACGTGAAAAACAGAAGTAGTGGGTAATATCTGCATCACAGGACGTCCTCAGATAAAAACCAATCCGGCTTTAAGTGTTGTCGTCTCCGGTGCCACTGAATCTCCTTCATCCTCTGCAGAAATGGGCTGAGAGATTTTCTCTATTTCTTCTTCAATAGCAGCCAAAACGCCCAACCTATCCAATGATGTAGCGAGTGACTTAAAAAAAAGATGACCAAGCACGATTCAAAGCGGTTCAGAAATGCATTTTAAAAGCTGATTTTCATTCAAACGACTGATTTTTTTTACAATGTTTTAGTTCAGCATTATGTTTAAAATATAACCTCACCTTGTCAGCTGAGGCATGTTTAACACATTTAATGACATTTTGTTTGCAGAAAAATTAAATAAGAATTGCATAACTGTGCACCAGTCACTGACATCGGCTTATGTCGAATCCTTCAGGAAAATGTTGGACGGTTTTCTTGCATTTAATGCCTGTTACGAATTGACCCATTGTTCAAATCTGGACTTTGACCTGGCCATTGCATAACCCTACATTCCTTCTTTTTGAGCCAATTCTTGGTAAGATTTGCCAATAGGATAAAGATTCATGTCATGATGAAAGGTCAACTTTAAACTCAACTTTCAACTTTTCCCAAAAGATTTAATCATGATGCAGAATCAATGTCTGGTACCTTCGTCAGCAAAGCCACCAACCAAACATTTTTTGCACAGTTGGTATGAAGTTAATGTCCTGAAAAGTTGTCTCAGGTCTTCATTAGACATGTGTCATATTAACTACTATACTTTTATTGTATACCAGTTGGTAAACTCCATTTTTTATGTCTGCATTTGTCCACATAGTTAAACACACTTCCTGGATGTCAGGGGTTAAAGTAAGACTACCCATTGGTCTCTAAGGAGGCTCTAATCACTGACACCTAGCCAGGAATTCTTCGTGGATTTGAAGGTGAATCAAATGATAAAAAATGACTGAGGAGTAACATTGACCATATTCCTAATATTGCGAGAGAATCAAAGAATGGACATGTGTCAAGTAGTGAGGACTTTAAGGCAGGGGAGGACCCAGGTGCAGGTCAGTAAAGTGTCGTCTCAGCCACTGGCACCCGGAGGCATTCCCTCTCAGTGGCTGAGACGACCCAGGGCGCTGGCACGGGTGGCGCTGAGGTGGACCGGGGAACTGGGATTCGCAGGACTGGCGGCGCAGAGATGACCCAGGGTGCAAGCACTGGTGCTGAGGGAACAGGAGCAGAGGCAGTGGCCACCCTCGTGCCTGAGACAGGAGGGGAGGTAGGGGCTGGAGCGGTGGTCGCTGGAGTGGTGGCCACCCTCACGGCAGAGACAGCACACTGAGGACCAGCAACCATGGCAGGCCTGCCTCCATGGTTGCTGGGGTTCCAAATAAAAGTATTTAATGAAAATAAAAGGAAACAAAAGGCGCCGCAGTCAGGGCAGGTAAAGCCAGAAGACAAAAATCGAAATGGGATCAAGGACAAGAAACAGGAAGACAAAATTGTCGCATGGAGACTAAGGGGAAAATGGAACATTAAGACTAAAGGTAAGACATAGGGACTAAATCATGGCATGGAAATATCATCAATGACGTGACAGAGGACAAAGCGAAGGCAGGACTATAAATACACACAGGGGCAGAGGGATGACGAGCCGGAAACTCAAAACATGATAAGACAGACATAGTTATGACAACATGGGCCTTCTGAGAGTGTCCTGTGGGTCCTAAGGGTTGAGGGGAGGGTCCTCTGTGCCATCCCATGGATACTTGACCAGTTTGAAATCTAGTGGATTTGGAGGCCAGGACCTTGTGCTGTTCTTTAAGTTTTTTTTGTTTGTTTATTTGTTTTGTTTTGAGCATTTTTGTGTCAGGCTGCATCCTGCTGGGGATGGCTGCTGCCATCAAGGAGTGTCATTGCTATGGGGTGGGGGTGTCTGGTCTGGTCTAGGTGGGTGGTACAAGTCAAAGTAACATGACAATGTTCATGGTCAATTGTCAATGTTATTTACTTCTCCTGTCAGTGGTTATAATGTTATGGATGATCATTGTATATGTGTCATTTTTTTTTTGAGTCTCACCTCGTTCACAGTCAAACAGGATCAAATATTCGCTTGACAAAGTCAACAGTTCCCATGTCCATGCTGACATGAGACTTTTCTTCACTTACTTTAAATAATGAACAGTGCTGGTCAAATAATCTTCCAATACTCTTGAGAAGAGGTCTGTTTTTTTTTTTTTTTTATATTGTCCTAACTGGATGCGTTGTTGACAAGATCAGGCTTAGCAGAGCTCAGGGGTGATGACGAACTCTGAGGAGTGACTTTGTTTGAAAGTTGTGGGTAGGAGCGTTTGTTGCTTCTTAACTGAAAGAAGCCTCACACAAACCTTCCTCCGTCTGTGTGTGAAGGAGCGCTTGCTATTGTCCTACTCTTTTCACACTGACAGCATACTGTTAACATACAGCTGCAGGATGTGCGCCTGGAAGGATCGTTGCTTTGTCTTATTGGACTACAAAACGGAAAAATACATTATTGCAGAAAATAAAAGAGTTGGAATTTTGTACCGTCTTATCCAGCTGTCCCTCATGGCTTACCTTATAGGGTAAGTAACTGAACAAATGAGCCATTACCTCATTCTGCCTGCTGAAAATTGCTACAAATAACTTCAAAAATGAATCAACACAGCAAGTAGCAGGTGATCACAATGGTAGCATAGGAATTGTTTGTTTAGAGGAGATTATTTAGACGTATTTAATGGCCTGGTGCTGATTAAATATATATTTCCATGTTGGAGGCTGATTTGGTTTAAACTTTGATAAATGAACATTGTTTATATGCTCCCCGTTCTCACTCTGCATTTTTAGTTTTTAACTGTTGTGGCTTGTGGTGTACTGCTCTGTAGCCACCTGTGACACAACTGTTGTAGCACACCCTATGTAGGGAACTTTGCTTCCTATGTCACTGTCTTTTACGACAGTGTTCTAAGAGTATTGTATTTTATATCTGCTCCTATGCAAAGGTGGGTTTTTGTGACAAAGAAAGGCTACCAGGAGACAGAGGGGACCATCCAGAGTTCCATCATAACTAAAGTGAAAGGAGTCTCCGTAACAAACACCACAGAGTCTGGTCTGATGGTTTGGGCGCCGGAGGACTATGTCATCCCACCGCAGGTGACAACATACAACACAAGTTTTACCACAATTTCTCATTAAACTGAATGAGAAATACGAGTGGTAGTATATACTATCACTCAAAGGTTTAGACCCACCTTATCATTCACTTTGATGAAATTGTGAGTTAAAGGTGCAGTCCAACACTTTTAAAAATACTCATTTGTGTCCTTGCAGTGATTTACTGTAAATGAGTGATGCCAGGCTTGTGTAGAAATGAAACCACAGCTGGTTAACCTTGTCTAAGGCTGGATAAAGTATCTTGATTTGATGCTGTTCACATTCAAGATTCAGAAGTCGTGCACAAAATCCAAATCTGACTTTTTTTACACTTTGACTCTTTTTACAGATTTAAACAAATAATAATAAGCCTGTCAAATCATGGTCACGCCTTAAACAATGCATTTCTACAACCAAAACACACATGTGTAAATCAAGCTGAATTGGGAGATTTGTATTCTCATTTAACACAGAGAAAGCAAACACACTCAAAGCCTGGGCTCTTTTTCCTTTATTGAGGTTCCACCAGGAAAACAGCAACATCTCCAGATTTAGTCAACAACGACTACAAAAGAACAAGATGAACAACTGTTATTTCATGGATAAACGACACTTTGGGAGAATTTTGAATACGTTTACTTATCCCCCTAAACCTAGAGCTTTTTCTTTCCTAAATGGGGTCTGTTTTCAGGAAACCATTTCCCAAATAAAAGCTGGCACTTTTACATTGCATCCAATCTTTGATTTCACACTGAATGTGCTCAAGCACACCTGAGGAACAATGGAATCTGTAGCATCCAAAAAACAACTACAAAAACAAAACAACAAATTTGGACTTGTAGACTTCTCAGACAACATTTTGCAACTCATCATCATCGTCAAGATTCAGTTTCATGGATTAAATGCTTACCAGTTCAAATACCACAAGCAGTTCAGGGGCCATCTTAACGTGAAGCTGCATTAGATAAAAATATACAAATATACTGTTTTCTTTCCATACAGGGTGAAGACGTTCTATTCATTGTAACCAGCTTCTTGGAGACTCCGAATCAGAAGCTGGGATACTGTGCTGAGGTGAGAATATTTAGAATCATTATTATGTTAGAGCCCCATGGTGAGGTGATAAAATATTAAATAGTAATATGCTCGTCCTTAAAAAAAAAAAAAGATGAATTACTGAAGCAGTGAACTTTGCTTTATCTTTCTTACACCTGCTTTCAGTTTCACTCTGTATTCTGGCATCAGTTGATAACAGGATGCAGCACTGACGGAGTTTCAAGACAAACATGAGTTCATGAAAAAGTGAGACGTTAGTTTCGTTACACTGTCTGAGACTAGATGTTGATTTTCTTTTAAATCGATGTAATTTCCTTTTCTCCACAGTTTGACCACTGATCATCTGGAAAGTAGTCAGACAGTTTCACAGACAAAGTATGCACTATATGCTGTTCTGTATGTTTAATCAAAACACAAGAAAGCTCAAGAAATTTCACATAATTTTGTCAGTAATAAGGTTGTGGGTCATTTGGTTTGTCAATTATCTGTAGTTTCTCTCCTGCTTGCTGCAGCAACACATACAAGCAGCGTTTGCCATTTGGTGGCATTTGGTTTGCATACGGTGCTTCACCACAGCAAAAGACTTTTACCTTTTTAACTAGGGCTTTTTAACCAGGGCTAACTCACTTTCCTTCTTCCCATGAGTGTTTGTGTGTCCATGACACCGTTTGTCATTTCTCTTAGCTCCAAATTTCCAGAGGGCTCCTGGTATGTAAACTCTGGTTGCCTGCAGCACTGCCAGCAGCCAGGAAGGGTGACCTGTGTGAACACCGCACAGCCAAAAATATCTCCTCTTGTATACATCTCACCAAGCCCCTCCCCGCTTCTGAAAAACTGTGGCACTTGAGAGGGCGTCTTTCACTGTCATGCATTTTGTTGCAAAATGATGTAATCTGTTCCACAGAGAGTGCAGGCGTGTGTCCATAAACAACCTCTAAATGTATTTTAATATCATATTAATGGTGCTGCACAACTACATGCTAACTTTGATTTAAATGTATGCTTGGATACTAATATAATATGATATATGTTTTTTTTTTACCGGAATATTTTAATATAACAGTGTTGTTTTAAATCATGCTCAAAATTAGTAGCTAGTAAGTAAAGATGATGAGATCGTACTAGGTGTCAAACCTGACTCAAAGTCTTGGCTCATTTGTCCGTCATTTTGACATATTCCGTCATTATTTATTTTCAGGATGTCAGAATTTTGCTTTCGTTCTCTGTTATAAATAACTGGATGTAAAAATAGCCTTAAAATTAGCCTAGTATCTTCACTGAAGCGTGACTTGTGCAACGGGTGTTAACAAGACACTGCATCTCATTTGGCTTCCATGGTCAAGGTTGTGTATAAAATATTTTTCACCTATGCTGGTTAATTGTTCAGCAGTGTTGGTGCAGTGTGTTTTAAGTGTTTCTTAAACTGCTGACCTCATTTGCTCTGTTTCTTTACAGAGCTCCAAAGTGCTGGATGGTCGCTGCACCAGGGATGCAGACTGTGAAAAGGGAAAGATCGTAGTGGCTGGAAATGGTAAAAAAAAAAAAAAAAAAGATTCTCAGTTATTCAGGTTGTTGTACATCCAAAAAACAAAGGCAGCTGCTGGTGTTTCACAACTCATCCAAGTGTCTATTCTAAGTGACTAGTGATGGTGACCTAAATAATCTAAATGAAAACCCACAAGTGTGCACAGATGTTCCTAATAAAACCCTAACTCCCAACTGCTTATTTAGAACTGAACAAGCTACTTGGATGAGTGGTGAAAACAAAACTTAAACAAGAGTCAACAAGCAAGTCCAGTTTCATGTGTTTACCTTTGTTTCTTGGATAGGTAAGAAAGTCAAATTTAAAATCATGAACGGATATCTGAATGTGTTTTATTGTGCTGATTTCCTTCAGGAGTAAAGAGTGGCCGATGCTTAAAAAAGGATGAAAACTCCATCGGTAGCTGTGAAATTTACAGCTGGTGTCCCGGCGAAAGTAAATTCAAACCATCGTAAGACAATGGAAAATGTTTCTATTTCTACCTCTCTACACAGGCCCTATCTTCATCAGTAATATGTAAATTGGATAGCTTTGAAACTGAGGTTGCTCTCCAACGTCTGAATGAAATCAATGTTTAAGGTGCTGGCACGTTGCTCCAGCATCTTGGAGAACCACAGTTCCTATGTTGTTGTAGAACTCGTAGTTCTTTCCCAAATGGTATTACAAGATGGATAAGAATGTAAACATTTAAAGAGTTGTGCATGGCTCTTCCTTAAAACACAAAAGAACATTGCATTAACACAAGAAGCCTGAAGCCAAACCAAAAATATAACAGGTGAAGAACAGGCAGATGGAGGGAGTGACCTGTAAAGGTCCCTGCAGAGGGACTTCCCCACTGCTATATGTGGGCTAACCAGCAGAAAACCCTCTTTCAGCTTCAAGTATTAGTGGCAAAGAGCATGTAATAGGGTTGGATATTAACTCAGACGCATGCATGCATTCATTCATTCATTCTCTGTAACTGCTTGTCCTCTGGAGGGTCAGGGCTGGAGCCTGTTCCAGCTGTCACTGGACAAGAGACAGGTCACCAGTCCATCATAGGGCTAATAAAGAGAGACAGACAAGCGCAGAAGTAAAAATAAACAAATAAATAAATTAATTAATAATAATAATAATAATAATAATAATAATAATAATAATAATAATAAAAATAGAGGTGTACTGTAAAAATGTACCAAAACTTGGGTATTGTTCACATCATGGGGGTCACGGTGTTGTGCGTTTATAGTTTGGAGTTTAAAAAGGGCTAGGACCAGGGAGTTCAGTGACAGGTGTTTGTCACACAGGATGTAGTCCAGGAGTCTCTAGGGTTTAGCCCATCATATGGTTGAAACTGAAACTTTTGAGAGATGTGAAAACAAAGAGCAAAACTTCGTAGACTACAGCCCTATTTGTGCTTTGCCAACCACAACTGGTTGGTTTATCATTAGGCCTTGCAGTGCGTTTGGATCGGACTGTACTGTCATAAATAAGCTGAATCATCTGAAGCAACCCTGCTCTCTTGGCCTTATTTAGACATTAGCAGTACATCAACATCCTGTCTGCTCTCGTTAAACAGCGACTTTATAGACAGTTTAATCTAAATGCAGTAGTTCACGCAGAGGTCCAAACACAATCTCCGTATGTATGAGTGGTTCCACCTGTCTCACTATTAGACACTTGTTTTCACCAAACATTTGTTCTCTTGACCCTAGAAAATGACCACTTCATTTTCTTACGTTTACTCATATTTTTTCTCCAGGGGGCCGATGTTGACCAATGCTGACAACTTCACCCTGTACATTAAGAATTTCATCCAATTTCCCAAATTTTCCTTTTCAAAGTGAGTCATCTCTTTCAACATTCAACCGGAAGCAGCTGTGTACAGTAGGCTAAACAGCACACACCCTTACGTACACTTCTGTGTGTTTCTCAACTCCGAGGTCGAACGTTCTCGAAACAACGGATGACTCCTACCTGAGAAAATGCAGATATGACGAGGAGCATAACCCCTACTGTCCCATCTTTCGTCTGGGAGACATCATCAGACGTGCTGGATACAGCTTCCAGGACATGGCCACATTTGTTAGTATTACTGTCTGTTAGTATTAGTTAGTTAGTATTACGGTATACTGTAACTGTGCTGCACAAGTGTACTGAGTAATTGAATGTTGCACAACTTTAAATGTTAACCCTTGCTGTGGTGCTGATTCATTAACTGAAACAAATCCCAGAAGTCTCATGTCTCTGGAATATACACACATATAATTCAGCATCTGGGATTTCTGATGGGATTTAAGATGAAATAGGTATCATGCCTCTTTGAACGAAAATAGAAGGAGATTAAAGGATAATACCACTATCATTTCTGTATGTCTTAAAACATTAGTCTGGCACCCATAGGAATGTTGAAGCATATTTTTCTTGTTGTAGTCACTCTTTTATTTATTCTGGACATTGTTTTTTGATGAAAGAGAAATATTCCTAAAATGACATTCACTTATAAACATTCCAATCCACTCTCATGTTTTGTCCAGAGGAGGAAGATGAATATGGCCTTCTGTACAGCCCCAGACCACAGTTTTAG
Organism: Mugil cephalus; assembly: GCF_022458985.1. NCBI lineage: Eukaryota > Metazoa > Chordata > Actinopteri > Mugiliformes > Mugilidae > Mugil > Mugil cephalus. Next base: position 22,208,642 of record NC_061778.1, read on the forward strand.
GTCAGATAGGAAAAAATTCTGAACTCGTCCTTTAATGGTGAAACAGGCAAAACATTGGACAGGTCGAATTTCTAAACCATATGTCAAGGTTCTATGTCTGTCTTTTATTTTGTGATCATGTTTTGAAGTTTCCTGTTTTATTTTGCTAAGTTTCGTAGTTTCCTGTCCATCGTGTGGTTTTGTCACGTCTGTCTGTGTCATGTTGTGTTTCCTGTTTTATTTTGTTAAGTTGTGGATTTCCTGTCTTGTGCCTCCTTGTCTTTTGATAGTTTATTGGACTCCATCTCTACCCCCCTACCTGACACAATATATATATATATATATATATTATTCAGGTTTTAATAATTTTTACAATGTAACAGGAAGTTAGCTCAAACTTTGTGAGTCCACAACATTTTTGTGGGGAAAAGTCGGTCTAGGTATTTGTTTTTCTTCATATGGGTTCAAACATCTGTCCAAACGTGCCACATAATGAAATATCAATGGCGTGCTACCAGGCTATTCTAAAAAGACTGAAGTGTGTTGTGGCAAAGCTGAGTATAACACTGGCAAAGAGTAAATTAGGAAATGTTGAGAAAGTGACACAAGCTAGATCTTGACAAGTTTTCACTGTTTTTCAGGGGGGCTCCATTGGCATAGCGATACAGTGGGAGTGTGACCTCGACAAAGCCGACTCTTACTGCGGCCCACGGTATCACTTCACGCGCCTGGACAAGGGTATCTCCAACAAGTCCATTGCAGCTGGATTTAACTTTAGGTGAGACTCCATGTAGACAAGACATGTAATTATTTTTTTTATCTCTAACATGATGTTTTGGAAAGGACCCAAAAGTCATTCCTATGTATACTTGTGCATGCATATTTTCCATTATTTATTTATTTTTACAACAGACACGCACGATACTTTAAAAATGCTGATGGTGAAATCCACCGATCTCTGTATAAAGTCTATGGAGTCCGGTTTCACATCATGGTGTATGGAAAGGTATGTATATTTTCAGAATGAAGCCTTGAAATAAAGCACTATGGTGTTGGTTTATGCATAAGAACATTGCAAAAGTTGTTGTTGAACAAACATCAAGCGGGGAGCATGGTGAGAAAAAAAAAAGCTGTCAAAAAATAATGTAAATAATGATCCAAGAAACCTCTGTGAGATCTTGAGGAACCTTTAAGAGGTTTCCACTACCAAGTGTCCCATGTAGTATAGCTAATGAACTCATTAGCAACAAACAGCAAGGACAACAGTGTTTCCTTGCATTACTGAAGTTTCCCATGAGGTTGTGCATTCCATATTTTTTTCCCCTTAGTTTTTTATATTTCCATGATGCTTAACTGTTTTGGAAGTAAATCTTTTGTTTTGTTTTTTGTCTCCTTATGTAATATACAGTCCATCTACAACCACAGACATGATATATATATATATATGTTTGTTAAATAAAGTTTCTATAAAGTGTCTTGTATGCAGATACAGATGCGCAACAGACAGTGCAATCACCCAAGCCATTAGCCGTTAGCCTGCTAACAGTTAGCGTTGTGTGTTCTGGTGGCTGTGGGGATGAATGACCGATGAATGATGAATGTGGGGCTTATATACATGGTATATAAGCAAAAACCCATAGAATCTGTATTTAAAAAAAAAAAAAAACATTTTCATATTTTATATTTCTGCTTCATTTGCAGGCTGGAAAATTCAGCATTGTCCCGACAGCCATTAATCTTGGTTCAGGCCTGGCTTTGATGGGGGCTGTAAGTACAGTTACTAATAACGTCATTCTAAAAAACTAATAACTAAGTTTTGAAAAGAACTGCGCAGGATTCTTTTTGCACGTTGTGAGCTGTGTTATGGGAGTCTGAAAAGTTGCTAAACCTTCATTTAATAGGGGACTTTCGTCTGCGACATGATTCTTCTCTACATCATGAAGGAGAGGGACTCTTACAGGGAGAGGAAGTTTGAAGGATTGAGGTATGAAAAGACGGTTTTCTTTGCCTTCTTTAGTATTCAGATTAGACCATTTCTACACTGTCTGGGTTCATTCTCAGTTTTGTGAAGCTTGTATTTGTCCTCGACAGTGTAACTTTAATCTATGCGTGTGCAGATTTTTGTACTATGATAGTTGAGACACCCCAACTGAATCAGCACAGAACATATGACTAACGTTTAAATGTTGTTAACAAAGCATCACTTTATTCTCTCTCCGTCCTACAGCGCTAACAAAGGAGCATCTGAAAGCAACGGCAGTGAACATAAGAAGGACGCCATGGAGGAGGACATTCTGACAGACTGAGTGATTCTGAAGAAACTATATAAAGTGACATATGGCAACCGATGCTGTACAGGGATGGGGGATTGTGTAAACTGTAAGTGTAGTCATAAAATATGTGCGTATTTTAGCAGCATTGTCTGTTACCATTTGCATGCAGACCGCTTTTAGTTTAAAAGCTGAAAATCCATTTCTTCAAATGAATTTATCTTCAGGGCTGTGTGAAGACATATCCGACCTAAAGAACACCAGAGCAGCATGGTCACTTATACTTTGACACAAAACAGAATATACCTCATACATGTGTAAAGCACTGAACTCCAACTTTCCTCTAAAATATATTTTTCATCATTTGTGTGATTTTGTTTAATCGGTTTGGGATAATCTTTTATTTATTTTTTTCATAGAAAAGAAACCTCTTGTGGTAACACGAGAAAATGTTCAAATAAAAACCGTCGTAAGACATGTGACGTGTTGTGTTGTGCTGTACGTATCGTTACTTTATTGTGCAATAGTTGCCTTGTTAAAGGTAACTGAAGCTGCCTCCATGCACAGCACAGCACTGGACCTGCATGTAAAACCGGCTCAGGTTCAGTGAAGCCTTGGGCTGTCCACGTGTGCAGCAGAGGAATTGCTCCAGCTTGTTTATAGCCGTGTCTCCAGCGTTACCTCAGCAGTTTGTGTTTATAACCTGTGTCACTGATGCAGTGTAATAACAAAGGGGTGTTGAGATGAATTCTTGACGCCAGGGCCAAGTGCTGCTCAGGCAGTCACATCAGTGCAGTGAACTGGCTGAGCTTTATTATTTATTTTATACACTAGTCGGGATGTCAGATGATCTGTTCTCCCATTTTATGTTCTCCCAAGACAAAATTTGATCACATTTTGTGAAATCAGTACATTTTATTCTTTGGGTAAAAGGAAGACATGCAACCAAGTGAACCATGTAAACATTGTTGATGTTAGTTTTCTTAAACATTCGCTTTAGGTTACAGCACTAGAAAATTACTTAATATAAAAGTAAAGCTTGATCATGGAGTGATTTGTTTACCATTGTAGCTTCTTAGTAAACTTAGGAAGCTCTCCAGCAGCTTTGAAATTGTTAAAAGCACAGCCTGCACAAAAAGAAAATAGGTCAAAGTCAACTTTATTGTCAATTCTGACATGTGCAACACACACACGGGATTGAAATTTGTTTCCTCAAAAGTCTATGGGGCAGAAACTTAAACACAAAAAGTATGAATGTGAGATTAGAGAAAAATCTAGTGTTTTTTTATTTTTTAATATATAGTGGGACTGTATCGCTGTGTGTGTGTATATATAAATAGAGAGAGAGAAATTAATAAAACTAAATAAAACTAAGGCATATGACAGTCTATTAAACCACATTAGAAGCAAACTAATATTTCCACCTTTAAACTGTGCTGTATATAAGTTACATAGCTCCATACATAAAGTGCATTATTCTCTTGTTTCATTCATGACAACAGGGAAGCTCATCATCCTGCACTTACCCACTGTTGCCAACAGATGATGTTAAAGAACCACTATACGCTGCGTCACCTACAGGAACTCCAAGGAGTGTGTGTACATGCTGTTCAACTGCATATACATAAATGTCCACAGTATAGTAGCATTTTAAACTAAATAATTGTTTGGGCGTACAATGTTAAATACAGGTTAATGATAATATTAACCCCTGTTTAATATTTTTCCGGTCATGGTTTTACATTTTTATTTGGTTCGTAGCTTTATATTCATGTTTTACATGCAAAGGGGTCAACTCATCAACTAGGGAATTTTCATTTACCGTTCAGGTTTCAGGCATCCACATCTCTCATTCCATAGCTGTTGTGCAAGTGAGACAGCTGATGGAAAAACGTGTTTTTCAGGTCGCACCTTGAACTGTAAATACATCAGGGTCTGCCAACTCCGTTGACAAGTCATGTTAACTCCACCTTTTACGGTAACAGACCGGTTTTTCAATTCAAGATATATGTGCAGATAAAGTTTTTGTGTTTTGTTTTTGTTTTGTTTTTTGACGAAGAGGTCAAAAGATCATCTGCTGGGAATTTTTCCAGTCCTCCAGGTCATGATGTATCCAAAAAAAGAAGCAATACATCAACCAATGATAGGTGGATAGGTCAAAGAGATGTCTTTATAGACGCTTCATAAGTGGTTCTAAACTGTGGAATTAGCAGCAAATTAGCATACATTAGAAAAAGATACAGTTTGGATCCATTACCTGTGACAGAAATGATGGCTGTGTGTTATATTTAATTCATTTGCTTCTATTTTGCCTTTATTTAACCTCTTGATGACTCTTGACATCCAGTACAATACACTGTCTCATATGATTCACAAACATGCAATAATTTCAGTCGAATTGTCTGCCCCAAACTGTATCCTCTGCTAACTGTGTCCAACCACTTGTATGAGCTGTATATGTGTGCAGTTCTCACCTCAGGTCTAGATGTATAGATATACAAAGATACCACATTCTTTGCACATGCACTTTCCTTTCTCATGCTCAGTCAGTGTTGTGTTGTGTTGTGTCAATTTTTACTACGTATTGTAGTATATGGTCCTCTCCATTTGTTCTTAACATCTGTTTTCTGTTTTGGGCATGTCTATATAAAGTTTAAAGGTTAAAGGGTAATGTACCAGTTGTCAGCCAGTAAAACGATGAGTTTTGTTTGTGAATGGGGGTTCTTGGGGATGAGAACCATATATAAGGGGTCTGTAGGAGCTGAATGGGAGAGAGGATTCACTCTCTCAGATTCGGCTGTGTTTTTGACATCGTTCTTTCTTGTAAATAAACCTTTTTAAATGCAAGATAAGACTTGTCAGCGGTGATCGCTTCTTTCTTCAGCACATCAATATACAACAATATGTCTGGGTTTCCTGGTTGGAACAAATAGTTTTCGTTCATTGATTTTGCACAAAGTTGTTTCCCTCAAAAACAACTTATTTACTACCAATAATGGTGTGTATCTTAACCTATTTATAATACAAAGAAAAAAAAAGAGAGAAGCTTGGCCAGTTACACAAGAAGATCTTAGAAATAATACAAAAGTCAAAACTGTCATTTGAAAGTTTTAAAATGCTGCAGAAACGGCCAGAACACAGCAGAGATCAAAGCCAATACAAGTTTCAGAAGTGGCGGCGAACGTGTCAGACCCCAAATAGGTCACTAGTACAGAAAATGCAAAATGCTAAGTAGTCTAATACTTCATTTAGGTCTCAAAGATAACCTCAGAAACTTAAATGTGACAAACACCTGGGGAGGCTTAATCCTTAGCTAATCTCCCCTAGCAGCAAACAGAAACCCAATACCGTGCGCATTAATTGAAGAACAGTACGTCTTTGTCGGCTTTGTTTTCACATTTTTCTTGAGACAATAGATTCGAAAGTAAAGTACAGCATTTACTGGAATCGCAGACACAAGGAAGTAGGCATGTCATTAGTAGTTTGGAATGTGGAGTGGCAGTATAAAAGTGCCAGAACGGGAGGCTTATCCTCACACCAGGTGACAACATGAAGGTCCTGCTTATCACGCTGCTGCTCGTGCTGCTGTGTAGCGCTCAAGGTAAGAGAATCATTTAAACGCTTTTTAAAAAAAACAAAACAAATCAATTAAATTTAAATTAAAATTAAAATGAAAGTCAGAATTGGTCAACAAAAATTAATTAATTAATTAATAATCACTCTGTCACTGTGTAATTTATCCTGTAAACACTTCCCTCAGTGATAGGAGGGATGCTTCCATAATGATGTAGCTGAGTCAGTGTTTGTGTATTTTGTCTCCTTATCAGTGCTCACACTCACATGCTACACATGTGAAAATGAGCACGACGCAACCTGCAAGATCGAGACAGACTGCCCGACAAACGCCGCATACTGCAAAACCTTCCAGCGGGGTACGTGGAACTAGTTCTTATGATTGACTGCGGTGACGTGTGTGAACATGTATGGAAACGGCAACATGGGTTCAAGTTAACTGATCATCGCTGCGTTTGTTTTCCCTGCAGGAAACCAGCTTTCTCGAACATGCGAGGAATTTTGCGCCGAGGACTACTACACAACCTGCTGCCAAGGGGACCTGTGCTCCCCCTGAGGCGTCACTCTTCCTCTAATAATCAAATCCAATGAATAATATCAGTTGAACCAGAACATGGAGCAAGATGATTTCTCTTTGATTTTTCTTTCACTACTATCACCTCATTCTAACTGAGAGTCACTGAAGCCTCATTCATCGAGCTTCTGAAGCTGTGCAAAGGCGACGATGCACACATTTACTTAATCCCTTCCTGATGACACTGAGTAGGTCACAGCATTCTGCTATGTGGGCCACCCTTTATCACCACTGTAATATTAAGCTGACTCATCAGTTTTCAACTCATTAAAAGATGAAAAACTAACTCTGGTGTGTGTTGTTTTGAATGGGTGATGCATTTTCACACAGAGGCAAAAAACATGTTACGCACATGAGTTTAGCAACACTGCGTTCACACTAGCTGAAAAAAGTAAAAAAAAAAAAAAAAAACAGATCGCAAGTCATCTTCAAAGGAAGATGCTAGTATGAGCTGGTTTAAAAAGAAATTCAGGCCTCCAGTGAGTCAATGACGCAATGAATTCGTGAACGGCTGACGAAGTAGCTGGCCACACTTTTGCCATTTTGTGAGTGTTGTCGCTCACGGAGTAAACACAGCACAACAGCGTAACTCCCATACGCTGACCTCTCTGGTTCTTCGCTGGGTTGATTCAGGCTTTGTGAAACCAAATGTTTCCATGTCGCCCTTTTCGCATCATCCCTGGTGCTGTAGTATGATATTTAGATTAGATTAGATGAGATTCAACTTTATTGTTGACTTTAAACGAAATGCAGTTTAGCTTTACAGATGGAAACTCATGTACAGATGAGACCATATATACAGTAGTGAGTGAGCAACATATACACAGTGATCGATTGAGCTACTATGACCATATCATAAAGATGGATTTGTGTGTTAAATTTAAGTAGATTATAAACAGGAACTATAACATAATTTACAATAATGGAAATATGTAGATGATAATTAGGCGATAAAAAATACAGATGAGTGAGCATTAAACACTCCATAAATAATAAGCAGTAGCTCCCTAATGTTACTAAACTAGTGCAATATTCAGTACATAGTACTGTAGCACTATTTTTAGTGCTACTATTTCTTTATGTAGCAGTTTGCAAGTGATGATGTGAACATACATGGCTGATATAATAGAATTACATGTAAACAGCACACCATTTCAGTCACATATCTGTCATATTTTTAGCATTTCCTTTGGACAATAAACGGCACCTGAGATAATTAAGGCTCATCACGCGGAAATAACACATTAAAAAACAAACAATGTATAATGATGGTACTTGACGTGACCTGGCACCACGGAGCTAGCTAACATCGTAGCTCTGCCTAGAGAGGATGTTGTTGACATGCTGTCACGCTGTCAGAGGGCATTATCCTCTCGTCATGGGTAAATGATTGCTTCTTTCTGTGCAGTGATAAGATTGGTGGGAGTAGCTTCGTAGAATGAAAATACAATAGCTTCAACAGGAAACTTCCCACAACAAGGCCCACAGATTTTTAGTCAAAGTTTGTAGAAATAGAAATTGTCAAATGTTGGGTGAGCACAAAAACAGGAATTAGAACAAAAATTATACAAAAACTCAGCAGGAAGGCATCAACAGGTCCTACTCAGTGAGGTTGACCGACAACATACAGGAAGCTGCACATCAAGTTTATTTATCTGAAACCAGAACACATTTAACACACCTTTATGGTTGATACCAGGATGAATTCACAAGAATAGTGTCATCTATAATAGGCCCCCGAGCCAAACTCCTAATGCCAAGATATTTAATTTAATCCTTTTGTCAAACCCGCACGCCCGTGGGTGGCTTCGGCATCTTGCCTAGCAGCATTCACCAGCTCTGCTTTGTTCTTCGCATGGCCGTGTCACACCTGGTTACTGTCTGGCACGCACACTGACTGTTCTCAGAAACAAGACACTGGCTCAAAGAACAGCGCAAAATTAAATGTGAGAGCATCTGTGAGGATGCTGAGTAACTGGGCTATTTTAAAGAGACTCTATAAGCAGAGGAGGTGTATAAAGGAGGGTTCATTCTGTGAACCCGGTTTCATGCAGCATGCTTTTAAAACCGTAATTACACTCATGTTGATCAAATAACACGGAGGCGTTCCACCCAGATCTAGTTCACAAATAAGATTCCAATGAACTGAGCTGTGGGAACTAAATGGAAACAAAGCTCATTTAAACGCCACGTATCATTCACATGTAGCATATGATAGTGTCTGTCATATCAGGATGGAAATATAGGTCATATGTTAATCTGTCCAGCTGTTTCTTTTCTATATTAGAGCAGCTTAGTCATCAGAGGTGAGAGATCACTGGAGCGCCGTCTTCAAATTTGATGTGTTAACAGTTAATGCGCATGCACCCGAACATCTCCAAAATTCACACTTTCACCGTCTTCAGATGAAAAAGATAAAGAAACACACTTTTCCTTTTTTTTCTTTTCTTGTTCCAATTCTGGATACCTCGCCCCAATAACCTAAATATTTTCCAACTTTCCATTGTTCGGGGGAATTATTGTGATATCTGAGAAAGCCGGTAGTTGCACAGAGCTACATTTTGAGGCTGAGGGAAATTACTACACACATCAGCTGCCCACACAGGAAGGAGCTGTGGCTGACATGAGAGAATATGTGCACACCACGCTCAGTGACTTTGTTTGTTTTCGTGAAGTGCACAGTTGACGCAGATGAACAATGTCCTTGGAACTGTATGCTTCTCATATTATATGAAACCCCTGGCTGTTGTTTAAACAATCCTTAAGCTGCACAGTTCGAAGTGTACAGTATTGTAATGATCTAATAATCGTGTTACTTTTGATTTTTTAAGTGCGTGTAGCTCCCAGTAGGTCTCAACTATAGCATACAAAGTTATTTTAACTATATGGGGTTAAATAACACCCTCATGGAGCTGACAGGGTTTTTAAAACGACCCTTTTTGACGATGAACTAGCGTTTTGTATGATGTATTTGGGTGCACAGCTGTTAAAAATAGGCCCATTCTGTACAGGACTACACTGATGTGTTAAGTGAACAATAGAAAAGTAAACTCAAAGTAAAACCCAGACTGAACTTCAGCTGTTCTATCAGTGGGGACAAAAAAGGAACAGTGGTCAAAGGAGCCGCCTCCAAATGATGTCAGAGATTGGATCTCAATTGTCTGTTCACGCCTGTTCTTAACGCTGTTCTTCCTCGACCAGATTCTCCAGGACAGACGTTAACAGATGAATTTTAGCCTAGTTTATTTAAGTTTTCTTTTTAAAACAGCTGTTGAACTTGTGGTTTATATTCCAATAATATTTCAGTAAAAGTAATCGGCAGAAGACCTGGAGGATCTCATTTTGTTTTCTTTCTGCGTTGGGTGGTAATTCCAGATGCCTTTATGAACGTGGCTTCCCAGAATTTGCAACGGTATCACCTGACATGACAGTCAGCCGAACACTAGCTCCGCCCACTGTCTGTAGCCCAGAGCTAAAGTCACTAACCATGTGTTGAGTGATTCCTCACAGGAATGTTGCCCCAGACATCCTGCCTTGAATACTGTAAATTGCTTTCATATCATAATTTTATTATCGATTTCCCATTTTGTCGCCTAATTTGGCAACAGATAGTGAGTCAGCAGACATTTATTTAAAAGACAATCAATGTTGATGTTAATGAGGCAGATTTGCATATGCTTTGCTCCTAACCCTAACCCCCTTCCACTGTTTGTAAGCCCCATCAACACCTGGCCATATCTGAAATAAAACCTATTATTTGGAAGTGTGTTTAATGAGGAGTCCATGTACTACTAGTAATAATGGCATTGGTTGTGTTTCATTTTTGTAGCATTATACTTGGTACAGATGTAGCTGTGAGTTTTTATTATCTTATAAGATTAATAGTGACCCACTAATTTATAGTTTTAATTAAGAGGAAGTAGAAATTACACTTTTACTAGAGATTTTCACAGTCACGTACAGCGCCACTTATATGAATTTGCGCCCCTCAGAACTTAGTATATTTCTACTTAAAATTTTCTCAAAACAGACTTTCATACAAGTCCTGACAACAGACAAAGAGAACCGAATCAAACAAATGAAATCGAAACATTATGCTCTTGTGCTTGCTTAGTCAAGAAAATGAATCATTTGTACATATCTGTGAAGTGCAAAAGTAAGTGAGCCATTGCTTTCAGTATCTGGTAAATGTTTCCGGTAACTCCTAATCAGTCTCCAGCAGCTTGGAGGGGTTTTAAACCGTCTCTCAGTCCAGAGCTGCTTCTGTGATCTCTGTAGGTCACTTGTAGGTAACAGTCGACGTTGGATTTATGGATTCCAAAACTCTGTAGAGATGGTTTTGTAACCTTGTCAGCCTGATGATTAACACCAACACTCTTTTTTTTTTCTTTTTCTTTTCATAAAGGTCACTGAACAACATCTAAGCCTTTCATTACATTGATTACCAACACTGGACAGAAGGCTTGGAATCAAAATCTCAGAGCGGCACTTCTGCACCTCACAGATATGTAAGAGTTGCTCACATCTGGTTTGAGTCATTTCAACGCATAAATGTAGAAAAGTCTGAGAGGTGCAATTACTTTAAAGCGAGCTGTAGCTGTTGCTGACTAAATTTGGGGATGTTTAATCAGATAAAGGTCTCAAAAATAGCCTCGTGCTCGATTATGTAAAAGGATATAACAAGTAGAAAGGTGGACAATGCTTCACTAGAAAAAAAAAAAGACTCAATCTGTTCCTCTGGCGATGGTGGGCTTGTTGTCAGGAGCGAGTTCTGCTTTAGCTGGTAGAGTAATGGTGGTCCATCTATTGGATTAGTGGAGGGATTTCAACTGTGGTATTAATCTGAGAAGACAGCAGGCGACCCGGGCAGGGCTCACTCTGAGCCCGTCGTGTCTCTCGGCCGCTGGCTGTCACTCAGCTCTCAGTTTCTCCACCATCTGACGCACCGAAAGCAAACAGGGAGATTTCTCGGCCAGCATGAACCTTTTCTGCTTTTCCCTGGTAAGAGATGCACTTTTGTTTTCTGTACGTTCATAACATGCTGTGTGTGAGCTGGCGAGGGGAAAGAGAAAGCTGTGGTGCAAATGTAGTGGTGCAACACAAAGAGGACTTCAGCATGGTTCAGCATGCACTGTCTGGAAATGATGACATGTTGTTCAGGGAAATGTAGACTATGTAGTGCTTCTATGCCCTGTCAGTAAGCTAAGTGTAATCCCAAAGTCAGACCTCTGAAGCTCTGGTCAGAATGTAACTGTTTGTAGGTCAGCTCATCAGGCATTACTGGACCACTTTCTGCATAGTCCACATCTCAGCTGTCTCAAAGTATACATTTAAACGTATTTCTTTACTTGGGCTTTCCCTCTGTGTGCTACTATGCTACAGATGTTCTCGTGCATTCAGGTGATGCCCGAGCCTGTGCAACGTGACAAAACACAAAGGAAGTAGTACTTAGCGAAGCAGCAACAGGCACGCACCACAGACATGTGGTGGCTCGGATGTTGCTGGATCTTCCATGCTACACGTGGGCACGAGGGATGTATAGAGAAACAGATGTTGACCAATAAACCGGACGATTAACCTAACACAGGCTTGAACTTTGGTTGCACCAACTGTCCTCTCTGTTAACGTTACTAGACATCACATGTGCAATGGACTCAACAACCCAACACATTAAATGAGATTTAAGAAAAAATAATATCAAATTAGTTTGGCATAGGAGATTTTGCCAAGAGAGCACAGGTGCATAATTGTGTGAAATAAACAGACTCACACAAAGAGGAGTTTAAGAGGACAATGGCAGCATCTTTATTTTACCAACACTGTTTAGCTCATTCTTAAAAGGAGCAGCATTAAAATGTCTGTAGAAAACGAACGCAAAATCGATGCAAATAAACTGAAACCGAAGCACATTCTTTTGTTCCAAAAGAGGACAGTGAGACGTTTCTGTCTTACTGTATGGACGAGCTGATGAGAGATATTGGTTATGTTGTGTGTTCCTAGAAGGAATCTGAACGGGCCAAACAAATTTTAATCCACTCTGAAATCTGCTCTGAGGAAATTCAATCCATCTCTACATCCTCGGTTGACAAGCAAATTTAAAAGGGCTTTGAAGCGGCATTAGTGGCGTGTCCTTACTGCCATATCAAATCCTCACAGCTCTAATTCTGATGCTTTGTCTGCAGTGAAATGTTGTTTTTATGGGCGGTTCCTTGCATTTTATGCAGTTTATCAGATACTGTCCATCAACTGCTGCTTAATTTCAACCTCGTAAGACAATGCACATCTTTCTGTCTACCTGGCATCAGGAGGGGTCTATGGACAGCCTGTACGAGGCCGTGCAGAGCTCCAGTGATGGCCCACCACAGCCCATCCCCAGCCGTTCTTCCAGCCGATCGTGCAGCCGCTCCTGCAGCCCCGCGGTCCTGCTGGAGGACAACACAAAGTGGAGAGGCTCTGGACGATCCATATCCATGGTGAGTGGGGCACACACTGCGTCATGCATCCTCCACCTCCCTAAACGTGTCCATAACACACTGACTGTGAGTGGCGTGCCATGTAGACGATCGTATGCCAGTACGTGCCAGGCCGCCTCTCTGAAGACCTGTCGACTCCAACCATCCAGATTGTCGCTACAAAATAAATCTGATTATGAAATGATGAACGGAGCCAGCTGTCAGCTGCTTCTGGAGACAGGCGTTTTGAAATGCTTCATTCAAGCTTGTTTTGTAAATGAAATATTCCGGACTTCCTTTCAGTGAACGTCTACATGAGTCTGAAACAGGTTTTTTTGAACACAAGGAACTATCTGAAAGTTACAGCTTATTGTGTGGTGACTGCTAAAGACCTTCCTTTCCGTCAGCAGGAGATGCCTCCGACTCATCGGACCAACTCCACTAAAAAGAAAAAGAGGTAAGCTCACAGGAAAATTACACCCAGACATGTAAACACGGTCTGCTGGATACTCCAAATCTACTTTTTAAACCCGTATCAAAAGCACCGGAATGTAGGTCTGTGTTCAGCTGCTGTGTGCCGTGGCCATATTTCTGCTCCTTTTCATGGACGTGCGTGCAAACCTGAACACAGAGCCATCCTGTTAGTGAAAGGGCTTTCCCATAGAGTAATACTATGGCTTGAAAGGTTCCCTGTTTATTTTCACGGAGGGTTAATACGGTAAATCCTTCCTGCAGCAGAGCACACAGAGTCTGCAGCGCTCCTCCTTTCTCCATCTTTATCTTTAGGGTAATTCTCAAAATGATGCACGTTAAGAAGATGGATTCATGGCCCATTAGACACAATTGCTTTTTACATTATTCAGGATGTTTATTGGAGAATGTTGTTGTTTTAGAAGTAGGGCTGCTGCCTATTGGGCCAGCAGAAGGCAGATTACAGCTTTGGGCTAGTTGGGCTAAGAGGATTCACGGTTCCAGAGGCCTCGACACCTTTACTCCCAAGGATTTACTTCTGAACACTCTGTCGTCACACTATAGTCTCTCAGTCCAGTGAAAGATCAAACACAGAATCTATTTACTCATAATGATTTTAAACCACATGTTTGAAATGAGTAAACACCTTAGATGCCTTGGTGACTAAACCATAGAATATATCATCTATCATTTATCACCAACACTGATAGGATCTCTACATATATCTTCATTTTCCTTTACAGAACAAATATATCCAAATCTGCATCAGATAATGAAGCGCTAGGTGAGTACGAACAATTTCCTTTGACTTTTGTTAAAGATTGCCAGATTGAACTGAATAGAAGTCTTGCACATTTTGAGATCTCACACTGCCAAGAAAGATGTGACCCATGTCATCATCATCTATATTACTATTTTCAAAGCAAAATATTTTGTGTGTTGTTTCGATTAACCCCAGTCATGCCAGTGTGTCTCCGTGGCCTTCATTCATGCCGCCTTTTCACTGAAACTCCCAAATATTTGTGTCCCCTCTCCACAGATAACCCCGGCTGTAATGCTGTAGTCTGGCAGCCTGCCAAGAGCCGAGAAGATTTAGTTCAGATCACCAACAATCACAATGAAGGTAAAGAGGAAATAAATAGGTTAAGCTCATCTAAAGTATACGCCGGCGTTCATTTGTACTGTCAGCATGATGCCCGCAGACAACCAAATCCACCCGAAAAATTTTCATCCGAGACTATTGATTGGTTAAACCCACATGCAGTGATTGTGTATGATATTAAACGCGAGGCAGTCAGAGAGAGCAGGCTGTGACTGCTGAGATTACCGGGGAGAGACTGTATTGCTATACTGCACGATTGCTTTAAATAAATAAATAAATAAAATCTACTTCTACTTGGTTGTTTCTTTTTCAGAGACGCGAAAAACTAAGCACAGAACAGAAACCAAGGGAGGGAAAGGATCACATCACCACTCTGGCACCAAGAAAAAGGAGAAACCAAACTCGAGCCAGGCAAGAAAAAACTGCCACTGCCTGTTTCCTTAAAAACTAAAAGCTTCATTCAGCAAGTACTTGCACATGTACGGTGCAAAATGAATGCGGCACAATGTGACATTTTAAATGAGCTTCAGCAACAGTTTGTTATTTATTCTCTATGAAGGATGGAAATCATAGCCTAACACACTCAGTGCACACAGTGTAATTTGAAGCTCAGTCACTGTCACCTTGACAGTGACTGACTAGGCCTAATGTCTGGCTAATTCAAATGTGGTTGAGCATGATTAGATCTGAGGTGAGCGAGTGATGCCCAGACAGATAGCTATCAACCTGTGAGTGCACTCACCTTTGCTGCTGTGTATTTTAAATTAGTTATTTTAAAATATACCCCAAATTAATTAATTGAGAAAGTATCTATATTACAGGTTGTAAGCATGTTTATTTCTGTTGTAAAGCTACTTATGAGGAGTGCCCCTCTATGGGAGCCAGTTTCAAGTGGCCATTTAAGGAAGTACTATAGCCACACAGAAACCATGAAGACCGACTCAGCAGTTAAGTCTGTAACCTGCAGCTCCGGGTTCAGTGTCATACCCACACTTGAGGATATGGAGGAGCCGCCAACACTTTCATTAATACTAGTTCATCACATGCTGGCAAATCTGCGCCAGTTGGACGTTTGACCTTTGGAAGTTTCAATCTGCCACTTGTTTGTGACATCCAGAGAGCCTCTGTTGGCCTAAATGGCACAGTCTCTCAACACAGTTGCAGATTGGGTTTTAATGCAGTGCAGATGGCCAAAAGAGGGGTACTCGTCCCTGTGTAATCTCTGGGCCACATGGCAGAGAGAGAGAAATGTGAAATCAAGAGGGGGACTTAGCACGTGTCTCGGGTGGGGAGGCTTTAGAGGCCTCTTGCCAGGTCACCCGTGTCCAGTCTGACTAATGCCATGTCATGGAAAAAAAAACAAACAAACAAAAAAAAGCAGAGCCCGTTAGTACTGGATCTGCAGCAGTTGTCAGCCCCATGTGGTCATGTAACTGAAATGACCCAAATGGAAATGAAAGCCATTTAGTTAATGCTAATTTGATTTTTTATTATTCTACCAGATTTTAGTACTGGACAATTTTGACAGGATGATGGTCCTACATGGAAAATTAAGACATCAAAGAAGTGTTGTAGTTACACCTCAGCTTGAGGGGAACTTGATTGTATGTAGGAAACCAAATTTGATCACATTTTACCAAAACTGTAATTTTAATACCACGAGCAACACTTAAAATTCAGCGGATTATTGGATTCAAAGTCTGAAAAAAAGATCCATCCAAGAGTAGAAGTATTACACTCTTTCAAGTAGCAGAAAGACTTACATGCAAAAATGGTGTCACACTTAAGTGAGGAAATAAAACTCACAACCGTGTTTTAAAAGCTTTGCTTGAGCAATCTGAAGACGTGACTTATTTTAGAGTCATAGTATTGAAAAGGTCGGATGTGTGTTTGTCCTGTCAGGGTATCCATACCAATGGAGCGGTGACAGAACCTAAACCTGCTGTCAAAAGAACCCAAAAGGCCGGAAAGAAACCAGGCGGAAAGAGCGGGAAAGAAGGCAAAAAGAAAAGTCACCATTCCACAGGCAAGACATTTTTCTACCACTGAATAACAGAAGACCTGTCTCACCAGTCCCTGGACTTGACATTTCTAGTTTCTTGTGACATTTCTGTGAATGACGCATTTGCCCTGTTAGAACAGCTGGATGCATCATTCAGAGATATGGAGCAACTTTAATACATGACTGTTCTGCTGCTAGAGAATATAGTTCTGCTTTTAAGCATTCATTCAAAGGAAAGGGGTGAGGTATTTCGAAACCTGCGGCCGGTCTGTTTGGCCCTCTTCACCTTCCTTCTCATCTACTTAAAGGTGTAAAGTGTTGTCACAGACTGTTTCCTTCATCTAGCAAAGCCATTTCCTGTGCAAACTGTCTTGCACTATTATATGTGATTATGAACGCATGAAGCTTGTAGCAGATCAGTCACTGCAGAGAGACTTGCATTAGTGGAAATCAATGCAAACATTGCAGTTTTCAGTTATTCCGATAATTCTTAAGTCAAATATCATTTACTTTCTTCCCCTCTGTCTTCAGTCACAGTGTCCTCACCACCAGGCACGATGAACCCACCAATAGCACCCCAGTATCTGGACGTGCCGTACAGGCCAGACAGGAGACCCTACCTAGGAAAATCCTCCACCCTCCCCTCTCAGGAGAACGCCACTCCGGGCCGGTGCACGGACATGATGAGCCTACCTGGCGGAGCAACGCCCACCCACCATCAGCGCTGGAGCAGCCCCGGCGACGCCAGTCCCGCGTGGGGGACCGTCCAGCATACCTGCCGCAGGCCTCTCACGGAGTACCGCGTGTACTCCCACGAATTCACCGCCGCTCAAGGGAAGGAGTGGGAAGGAAGGCAGCAGCAAGCAATGGCCCAGAGTGTCAGCTTGAAACAGGACTCTAAACCCCAAGTTCCCCCGAAGGTGCCGCGGTCGGTCACAGACGTGGATCTGTCTGAACCAAATGTAAGTTTGCGCTGATGGATGTGGAGTGCTGTCACACCACGTGCAGCAAAACCGACGCAGTGTTTGATTTTGATACATGTACTTGCACACAGTTTTTTTAAAGCAGTTGGCAGATGGGTTAGCCCAAGGACTGTGGAGAAGCTGACACGGTTCTTCTGTCATCTCACTTGCTTTTAAATGATCCCTTCAAAATTGTTCCTCTCATTATACGCTATGCAGTGGAAAACGGGTTAGCTTGGAGGCCGGCTCAAAATTCCCCCACCCACACGTTTTTTTGTGGGGTAATTTCAGTCCGGAGTCGCTCCGGTTGGAATTTATCCTGCTCCGGCAAATGTGCTGCACCGTTCAAACAGTTTGGACGGGTTGTGTGGACAGAAGAGTTACAGCAACACAGTCAAACATGTCATCTGAGTGACGCTGAGTCGGTTGTGTTAACAACAGTGGTTGCTGTCAGAGTCTGCATGACCACATGGTGTCAAAATATATGTACAAAAGAAAAATGTAGGAGGGGTGAGTGTTTCATTTTTCATATCCTGTCCTTGAAGGATGATTTTAAAAACCGGTCATCAGACTGACTGGGCGATGCTCTGATCAGACTACTAACGGTGCCATAGCACAGGACCCTTCATTGATATTTGTCAAGAATAAAATTAGTTCATTGTGTTCTAGCTTTGCGTGTCGGAGTTGTTGTTATGCTGCAGAATGAATGAGGGGCAGATAAGATGCCTCTCTGATTGTGTGATGATAAAAATTTAAACATGTGAAACTGGCACATTTCAGATGTGCAAATGCATTTTTCCTGGTTGGTATGCAGATCTGTTTCACACCGGAAGGCACTTTTTCAACTAAATGACTCATGACGCATGAGCTGTGGCCCACATTTTGACATACCAGCATGCTGGTATTAAACAATATTTGCATTTATATATGTAGGTCTTGGAGGCTGTAAGTCTTCCTTCTCTCTATACGAGCCAGGGTGTACTTGTCTTTGTTGACCTTTTGCACAGAGTGAGGTCTCGCTCATGTTCAAAGGCTGCTCTCTGCTAATACCACAGAGTCGCGCAGACTGACCCAGTGAGCACGTGCAGTTCACAACTTGTGCTACACAAAGCTGTGGCTTTGTGTGCTCAACATGACTTGGGAGGAAATTGTATAAGATCAAAAGAATTATCCGGCATAGAGATTACAGAATCCTCATGGATCTATAGTGTCACTGGTTCCTATCAACATGACATAGGCCTGTAAAGATGATAGCCAGACAGGGTGTTAACCTTAAGACTGGTTTCCTAAAGCTTCTTCCTTCGAGGGCGTGATGAAAGAAGAAGCACTCTTCTAAGTTGGTTTGGTTCCTCTTTGACATAATATTATATTTATCTATCATGTGATCACACAAAGTAGCTTCCAGAGCAAAATACATCATGACACTGACACATTTAACAGTAGTTTCTCTATAAAGAAAATGTCTTAAAGCTTAAAACTATTCTTGCCGTGAGGCATCGGTCCTAACCACCACTCCACCACCAAATTAGAACATGTTCCCTCAAAATTATTTTTCAAAATATTCGTACAAAGATAAAGTGACTTTACACCAGAACAGCTGTACAGAACATGAACAACTGTCTATGCAGGAAGTCGGGAGCTTCTGAAGTAATAGATTGGAAAACCATAATCTAGATTGAAAGGAGTTTATGGTTGATTGCGAGCAGTGGGATTAGGTGGCAGTGGTTTCTGTAGAATTCCCTTTTCCACAATACACCAGATGAAACAACCCGCAATGTAAACACAGTGGTAAATCCCCACATGGCAACATCACTCAGAACAATTACTGACGGCAGGAACCTATAGACAGAAAATAAAGCTGCCAAGCACTCTTGGATCTGCAGAGAAAGTCGCTGGTTTGTGAGAGGAAGGCGTGTTTTTGTTTGATCGTTTATGATTTTTGCCCTCAATTGTAAAAAAGCTCATAAGTAAAAGCCTTTCCAAGACATAAACTGAACTCTATTGCCCTCTATACTGAGAGGAGAGACAACGGAAAGTGTTTCAACACAGGAAAGTTGCCAGTTCCAGCTGTTTCTCTGTCATACATCAGCACTTCCTTAAAGGTTTTCACCCCACATTATGAAATGAAATTTACTCCATTACTCATTTACCATAACCCGCTTCCCCATTGCCCCATACAGGAAAGAAAAATCAAGGAATATTGTGATTTGATTCAGATCGCTTTTTCTTACATATTTGCATCCTTTCCATCCCTGAAACAAATCAAACTGCTCTGTTTTGGATTAATTACACAACTGCAGTGGTTATGTGATTGGGTTATGCTTAGTGGCATTACAGCCCAACTCTGTGTGATTTACCACAGCAGAGAGACCGGCACCAGATGTGACATAAGCTCCTCCTCACCAGGTTTCTATCACTTCTCATAAAAGATAAACACCACAGTTTTAAAACCAAAACGCAGCCATTCCTGGAAGTGATTCTTATTTTGTTTTGGCGAGCGAGCCACAAAGTGCACACATAAGCGTTTGCATTTTTCCCCTTTTCAAAGCGATACTGCAACGAGACGCACACTTGCCTCACATCCTGTGCGCTGTAAGGAAGTGGGCCAGTCAGCTAGCCTATCACACAGCCAGCCCCTGAGTTAGTTAACACTTCGCCGTCAGGAGAGTGGGGTTAAAGAAAAGAAAGGAGCAAGGACTGAGATCTGACAATAACTTTTAAACTGCGGAAAATGTTGCACAGGACGGCATCCAATGTGTCAGACAAGGCAAAGAGCAACAAACCAAAGGTAGGTGAAAATCTGAAGTAAATATGTTGGTGGGTAGATGTCAGTGAGACAAGAGATGAAGAAAGCTGAGGTGTCTAAGTGACACCTCAGATGGAGTCAGTCAAAAAGGGACCAACGATGAGAAGAGAGACTAATTTAGACATGGTTTGATTGAGTGTATGTAGATTCAAGTGCATCCTTTTGATAAAATGTGCAAATGTAAATATCAATTAAAAGACCCAAAGACTACATGTATGTGTATACATCAAGAATTCAACACAAGTAAACAAAAATGAAACCTGACTTTAAAAATGAAAAAAAATTGTGCTTTTGGGAATTAACATCTGCGTACCTGTCAGTCAAAGAAGTCGCCGCTGCATTACATCAGTCTGCAGTCTAGGGCTGTCTAGGAGCTCATGTATGACCAGGATTTCCAGGGATTACTCATTTATATAATTATTTCACTGGGGAGATGATGAGGGGGGTTGGGAGAGATTATGATGACTTTTAGCTTTATGAAATATTAGAAAAAAGGGTAAGATTTAAAAGTGAGTCCCAGCAGTGAAGCATCCGTGGTTGCTGAGTTGCTGTCGAGAGGACGCTTCTACTCATGCGTCACGCGATTACACAATCGCACCTGTACAAATAATGTCCTCTGCCGCAATGGAAATGTTCCATGTATTTTACAACCGCTCATTTTGAAACGCTCTCGCATTAAAGGGAATATTTTCTGACTAATTTTGACCACTGGCCTCAAAGCTTTCCTACCATTTAAAATACAGATACAAGAAAATAAGTCATGCATTGCTGTTCATCACCATGCATCATGCCACACAAAGCCTGCAGTGCCGTGTCAGTTGACATTATTGCCTTTTTGATCTGCCCCAACAGCGCTCCACGAGTTTCGGAAGGTTTGAGGGTCTCAGGCATCATTCGTCTCCGGCCAAACCGGAGGAGAATGGAACAGCTACGGTAAGTAGAGGAGCTTGTTTCCCATTTCTAAGCACTATAATCCACATACTGTAACAAGAATGGTGATCAAAACCAACCCAAAATACACTATAAAGCGCCAGGACAGAAATAATATCATGTCATAGGGCTGAATCTTTTGCAAATATTTGTTGCTGTGCAACAAAGTATTATTTATTTAAAGTAAACAAGGTTCATCCTGGGGGGAAAGTCCCATTGCTGTACAGGAATTGATGCATTTTACTATATATTTGACATGATGTGCGATCTAGTTATCATTAGGTGACATTATGATGAGTCAAGTTTAAATTGCCTTATTTATTCATGTATTGCCTTAAATACACAGTTCTGTCTGCGCTGAACCCATTTTCGGTACACAGGTCACAGAAGAATGTGAGAGCTCAGACCCAAACAAATCCGCTGGACTTGGGAAGAAGATGAAAGCCATCTCACTGACCATGAGGCGGAAAATGGGCAAAAAGCATGCAAAGAGCTTCTCTGAGGAGACGGTAAGTCACAGGAAAACACATGTCCATTCAGCTTAATATGCGTAAGCATGAATTCAACATAAGTTTACGTTCACCAGTCAACAATCAGCACAGATGATCAAAAATCCCCTCTGGTACAGGCTTCACTTCAAAAACCTGCGCTGTTTTTCACAGCACTCTTATCATTTTCATTTCCTATGAACCCACATCCTGACGAATGACGCTGTTGTTGACGAAGTGTAAACTACCCCGAGCTGCACAGAAAAAGTGTCTACTTGCACTTTTTGATTTACTGTAACAGATAAGATAAGGTGGAAGTTTTACTATGTGACTTTCACAGCCTACATCTCCCTCTGACACTCTCTCTTTTACTTTTCCTCTTGTCTTTTACTTTCACATGGACACAGGTGATGAGTCCACAGCAGCTTGCACACTTGTGTACATTAAATCCAAGAATGACTGGTGGCTGTGTGATTTGTGTGTGTGTTATATTATATATATGATGCAATGTCTTTACTTTCAGGGTGATGACACAGACAAAGAGGCAGAGACAGAGGGGAGCCCTCCCACTGAGAAAAACTCTGCAAAGACGAGCAACTCCCTGGAGAGCCTCTACAGTGGACAGAGCTCCTCCAGTAAGTGTCTGCACATGCAAAGAGGACCGGACTACTTTTAGCTGAACCGAGCGGTTAAATGTGCAGAACTGCGTAGTCATGTTGTGTTGCGTTTGCGGGTTCAGGTGGCGTCACCAATGAGTCCAACAGCTCCAGTCAGAGAGACAGCGTGAGGCTGGAGGAGGACGGCTCCTATCAGGGACAGTTCTGCGGCAGAGCTCGGGTCCACACAGATTTCGTTCCGAGCCCTTACGACACAGACTCCCTGAAACTCAAGGTAACTCATGGTGCTACGTACGGTGACGATCTGCCCCAGCTGTCAACAACTGCAAATTCTACACCAGTGCAGATATTTTAAACAAAAGCCAAGTGTTTATGTTGAGCGGTTATGTGAGGAGTTAGTGAATCACCAGCTGATTTTTTTCCCTAGGTCGGTGACATAATCAGCATCATCAGCAAGCCTCCGATGGGCATCTGGACGGGCATGCTCAACAACAAAGTGGGCAACTTCAAGTTCATCTATGTTGACGTCGTGGTGGAGGAGGAGGATGAAGAGGAAGCGCCCAAGATCAGACAACCAAAGCTGTGCAAGAGACCTCGACCTAAAACGCTGCTGGAGTTACTGGGGCGACTGAATCTGGAGGTGAGGACAGGATCCGCTCACCCGCTGGGTCGGAGAGTTGTCAGTGATGCGTTTCTCCAGTGGGGGATGGGACATATTTTAGAGTTCAGTGCATGTCTTGTTTGAAACCCTTGTAAACGGGCCGTGATTAAAATGTAATCCACCACTAAGGTTTTCAGTAAAAACTGTTGTTGTCGTCGTCTCAGGAGTACGCCTCTGCCTTGATGCTGAACGGCTATGAGACAGTGGAGGATCTGATGCACCTGCAGGAGAAACACCTGATAGAGCTGAACATCAAAGACCCCGAGCACAGACTCAAGCTCCTCACAGCTGCTGAATGCCACTACACAGAAGGTCAGCAGCACGCCAAGCAATCACCCAACAGTACACCCCTCTTAACGCGACAGTTCAGCTCAGTAGGCTGATCACTGCTGGAAAATAAACTCAGAAAGGCTCTCATAAAAGGGTTCCTGTCATCGTTAGGTGATCTATTTGCAGCAACGGGTGACTCTCTGTCTAGCCCTGTAGAGATTTGTGGTTTGACACCAACGTTCTTCAAATATTTATAATCAAACTCTTGAGCCAAAACACTGTGATGTTCTCGCCTCCCAGCTTCTAACTAGCGCTCATAACATTTCCAGTCTCTGAACTAATGAAGTGAGTCCATGAGGCTGTGTGGATGCAGTGCGTACGTGCAGTCATGTCTTCAAAGCAGCATGTGGAGCTCATTAGTCCGATTACCATCAAATGCGTCACACCTGCCCCTCAGTTTGCTCATCTGCCAATCAGAAACAAACATTCAACGAAGCACTATGTTGTGTAGTGGTGTAAAGTAAATGAGTGTATTCATGCTACTTTCTCCTTCGACACCACCGTAGTACACACTACGCTTTTTATTCTACTGAATTTATCCGACAGGCATTACTTCACATGTGTAAAAACATATCACATGAACACATAAAATTTTTTTATGCTTTTACATATTAAAATTTGGATTGTAGAACTTTGTAGTATATTTACTTTTAAGTTTCTCTGAGTACTTCTTCCACCACGAAACAACTGGAATCTTATGTTACGGCTTTAATTGCTTGAGTGACAGCAAGACAAGATATGGTCATCTGTTTTTGAAAATTAAAAAGAAGCATTCGTTTAAGACGAATGTAGAACCAAATGGGAGCTTTTATCGATTGCTTAAAATGTAAAAGGAAGCAGTTAAAAGTGAGACATCTGTGCCATCCTGTCTAGAAATACATCCTGCACAGAGCGAGAGGCTTATCAGTGATTTCCTGTTACTCAGATAGAAAGTGCTTAGGACCTTCTGCCCGAATCTGTTCCTGTAAGCTCAGGTCTCAAACCAGAAGGCTGATTATCGCGGAGCCCCGTATGAATGAAAACAAAACTGCCTTCCAGTTTGAAAAGGGAACAACATCCACGGCAGAATTTTTTCCGACAGTTTATTCTTGTTTTAATGAATGTAACTTTAGCATATGTGTAGAAGATGAACTAAAGGTCACTGTGATTTTTCAGTTAGGCTGACAGCGTAACTGAACAGATGGCAGCGGCTGCGGCCTGAGCCTGCCAAGCTTGTTGCCTTACATGAGACGCCAGTAATTTAATCAAGCTGAATTCCATTAGGTTAGTGCTTTGGCCTCGAGGATTAGTCACTTCCGTCAGTGAGGCCAAAAAATTAAATAAAATAAGAATGCCATTACCACTCATAATGGAAAATAAGAGTAAAAATAGCTCAATCTAAAACAGGATTTGTGCTGCGGGGGGCACACCCATATTAATTTTGCATTCATGTCATCTGCCCCCTCAGTTATTAAGAAATAATATTATCTTATCTGACTTCAATTTGAGCAATAATGACATTTAACATTTAAAACAAGTCACGGTACTTGCTCTGTTTTTATTTAAATCAAATGAAATGTCAAAGGGTGCCATTAATCTAAAAAGATGTTAATTTCCACCAAATGAATCACGCGGCGCATATTTCAAGTCCTCTAATGTGGTTTTTGAGCAGAAACCTGTAATATTATGACATTTGATTGATTCCATTCGGTTTTGCGGCTGCAGGTGATGATGTCAGGGATGCGGAGGAGCACAAATCCTCCCACAGTCCGCAGGAAGAAGACAGCGACTGTCCCAGAGACTCGGGCTGCTTCATTCCGTCTGAATGTTCAGACAGCAAGGAGGACACGGAGCAGGTCGTTACTGCGGTGGACTCGTAAAGTGCTCATTTGCCAGTTGGATACTTTGACATTTGGAATTCAAAGTTGCACTTTTTCTCACGACTTTGATGGTTTAAATATTTATCCTGCGGTTTCCTCAAAATGTCATGTTTATATCCCTTGTTACAGCTTGCCTAATGTAAAAGCCTTTTAACAGTGTGATATGTATGTGAAGAACAGACAACCAGTATTCTAAATGTCATTTTGTCCTTTTGTCACTTTATCAAGTTAATAGTTAATTTTTTTTAGGTGTATCTTATTATTACTGAAGAAGTGACACTTCATCCATTCAGTATCAGTGGTATTTATTGCTTTCTCAATCATTCCGTGTTTTTTGTTTGTTTGTTTTGCATATAAAGCCTTTATTTATCACAGCTGCATCATTTTTACCTTTGTCACATCCAATCACAAATCAGCTTCGCTGTCTTTCCTTATGAATGAAGTGTGTTAGTGAAGGAATGTTTCTGAGTTTGTCTCGATTTGAACACTGCATTTTCTTGCCTATAATGTATACTGTACATATATACCTGTGTGCTCTTTTGATGTGGATGTGATCGAGTGTGAGAGAGAGCCTGTGTGAACGCTCATGTGAAAGTCACAGCTCTTCTGTTTTCATGAGGTTTTGTAAATAAAATCAAAGAAATGCCGTCAAATATTATTGTGAGTCACTGGTTTCACTTACCACTTCAAAGAAAGCATGCTAAAATACATAAAATACATAAAAAGTCACTTTTAGTTGATTTCTATTTTTATTTGTATTTATATGTATCATGACATATTTTATAGTAGTTAATAATTATTAATGGTATTATTAATAATATTTTAATTTTGGTGCACCATCAACGTTTTAATCACCGGCTGTATTTTTAATATCGACATTTCCTGTTTCCGTTACGTCTGAGGCTCTGTTTCGGCTCCACGTGATTGGCGGAGAACTTAAGTCGCATGTTTTGTTTCGCTAGCTCTGCTGGGAATTGTAGTACAAATGAAACCTATTCGGCGCCACAGTGGCGTCTGAGATATATACACTAAACTACATTTCCCAGCATTCACAAGGACCTATGTAGCGTTGACGTGTATTTCGTTGGTACACGAAAAAATCCCGTTTCACGTCATCCAGTGTCAGAGCTGGACATCGTTTTCACTTCAGTTTGGACAATTTTGCCGACATTTTGTAAATTATAAGCGGATTCGACTTCCTAGGAGCGTGTGACGATGGCTGGAGAAATGTCTATGATTGGTAAGTTGAATTACAGTTGTTACAGGATGCTAGCACATGAGCTAAGCGGCTTCTGGTCCACCTGTTCTGAGAATACTGTTCCCGTACCACAGGTTCGGTGATCCTGGCCTTGTTTCTGGCTGGCTACCTGGGCCAGCAGTACCTGCCTCCCCCCAAACCCAAAGTGATCGGCCTGGATTTGGGCACCACGTTCTGCTCCGTGGGCGTCTTCCACCCGGGTAGCGGGGATGTGGAGGTGATAGCGGATGAGGAAGGACGGAAGAGCATCCCCAGCGCCGTCTCCTTCACCACCACAGCGGTGCTGGCTGGACACGAAGCCGTGGACCTGGCCGACAGCAACCCTCAAAACACCATCTACGACGCTAAGAGGTTCATCGGGAAGATATTTGAGCCAGAGGTCCTGGAGCAGGAGAGTGCTAGGTACCCCTTTAAGGTGGGTCACGCTGGGGTTGGTTATTGTAGGATAAGCGGGTTCTCTGATGGAGCCATGAGGCCACCGGCTTCATCACAGCTGTTTCTCTTTCATCTAAGCCCTGAACCATCCGTTACATAAACTTACACTTACAATAAATGGAACTGGATAAGCAAACAATTAACAAATGAAACAACATGCAACATCTGAGTTTCAACCCCAAACCAGTAGATAGTTCTACTAATTAACTAGTTCCCTGTGTCTCTTCTAGGTGATAAACAACAACGGGAGTGCAGAGTTTGTGATCCACACCAACCACACCTTCACCGTGAGCCCGGAGTTCATCGGGTCACGGCTGCTGCTGAAGATGAGGAAGATGGCAGAGCAGCAGCTTGGCGTCACGGTCCAAAAGGCCGTCATCTCGGTCCCCGCGGAATTTGACGAGAGACAGAGGAACTACACCGTCAGGGCCGCTAACCTGGCCGGTCAGTGTGGCTCATGATTTGAAAGCGGCGTTGGACATTCTTAATGAATGTGTCTCAGTCTGCTTTAAAACAAACGCCTTTCGTCATTTTGATACAAGCTACGTTGACACATTAATATCATATGTGGTGTCTAACTCCCTGGTGGCTGTCTTGCAGGCTTGGAGATTCTGCGAGTGATCAACGAGCCCACGGCTGCAGCCATGGCCTACGGCCTGCACAAGGTGGACGTGTTTAACGTGCTGGTGGTGGATCTGGGAGGAGGAACTCTGGATGTTTCTCTGCTCAACAAACAGGGAGGCATGTTCCTCACCAGGGCAATGGCAGGTAATGTGCTACGTAGCTTCAGTAATAGAACATAACAGGTGTTAGTAGTTGAGCAGCTAATAACGCACAAACATCATTATTTCATACGGGGCTCACCTGTTGGTGGTTGAATTTAACTGACTGACGGTTTGCTGCAAAAACAAAAAAAAAGTTGGAGACGTTGTCAGTGGAAGACGTTGAAGGACAGAAAAATACTTTGAGGTGATTGGACCTTCTGTCACAGGATAAATGCAACAAGCCACAGTGACAGATTAATATTTCTTATTAATTCTGATCAATTTCCAACGTAACTGTCTTATGCAAAAACAAATCTGGTAAATTACACAGGGATGTGTTGACATGTCTGAAAACACGAGTCCAGAAGTCCAAACAAACGCAGACAGAGACAGAGCCACGTTTCACATTAGCTGCATCTCTGTTCACCCTTTTTCACACCTGTTCAGGGCTCTGAGGCCGGTCTACTGTGACTGAGGTGGTTACATGAGACATGTTTATTTGGGCTGTGTATGTCACGTAGCTACTGCACGTAGGCAGGTTTCTCCATAGGAAGCGGGTTAGTGGATGATTCTCATCTTTTTTTCTTTCTTTTTTTTTCGTTTCCTTTTCTGAGCAGTTGTTTGTTTGTCATCCACATCTGCAAACAGTTCCTCTTGAGGCTCAGTTAGATTAAACACGAGGTTTGACCACAATTAGTAAGCCATATTCTCGAGAATCTTTTGAGAAAGAGCGACTATCTAACATAGATATTTTTCGAGGGAAGGTGTGTATCAATAGTAAGTGGGCCCTAAGTGGGCTACAGAGAGTGTTGATACTTTAAGAACAAACTTTCAGTTTGGCTTTTAATTGAATCTTGACTATCTATTTATTCATATATTGATTCATATATTAATATTTATCTAATAGAATAGAAGAAGATAAAATAAAATAAGTAAGTGCTATACAAATAATGTCTGATGGGTGGATTTTTTGCAGGAAATAACAAGCTGGGAGGTCAAGACTTCAGTCAGAGGCTGCTCCAGTACACCACGGAGCGAGTCCTGCAGGAGTTTGGCGTGGCACCCACCCTAAAGGAAGACATCCACCGTCTCCGTCAGGCTGTGGAAGCCGCCAAACTCAACCTCACTCTCCAAGCCAGCGTCACTGTCAGGGTGCCCCTGCACCTTCACACCCACGACGGCCCGACAGAGTCGCCCGAAGGCTCTGCCCCTGCTCCGGTTCTCTTCCAGACCGTGATCACTCGCGAGCTGTTTGAGGAGCTGAACAAGGACCTGTTCCAGAAGATCCTGGCCCCTGTTGAGACGGTGCTGGCCGAGGGCCACCTGGAGAAAGAGGACGTGGACGAGATCGTTCTGGTCGGAGGGTCCACCAGGATACCGCGGATCAGGAGGCTGATCAGCGAGTACTTTGGGAAGGAGCCCAACACGTCGGTGGACCCTGACCTGGCTGTGGTCACAGGCGTGGCCATTCAGGCCGGCATCATGGGCGGCTCCTGGCCTTTACAAGTGAGCGCAATAGAAATCCCCAACAGACACCTGCGCAAGACAAACTTCAGCTAATCGATAATCACAGACACTTATCAGGAAAGAAGGAACGCCACAGAGGCTCGACCACTGATTTTGGATCGGTTCTTCTCTAACGTGCTGCTTTATTTAACATCTGCCGCTGAGAAAAATGTAAACAGCAGTCACCTAAATGTCAACTAGCGAGACAAGGCCGCCTCTCCAGCTCCACCATACGGGCTTCCTCTTTGACAGCGAGCTGTGACGAAAAAAGAAGAAGCAGCGCTGATGCACTGACAGGACATTCCTCCGAGTGTTGCTGTCGACACCCGAAGCCATCCTGGCCTCGGCCTTTAAAGTGGCCGCCGCAGAAATAACACCTCTGTCATGTGTCAGCTTCAGCCGTGACGCTTCGTTGTAGTAGAAATTCAAACTGAGTCCAATTCAGGGAACAACCATTCATCTCAGACTAGCCAGGAAATCATCAACTATTTATTTATTTATTTCTGTGAATGCGATGACCTCGGAGAGCGCACGCGTGTGTCCGTGTGATGAGCGTATGTGAGGATGTGTGACGTGTATTTCCATCTTTCCATTGACGGCTGGTCTGCAGTGTGCTGGTGCCTTTTCAGAAAGCTGCTATAGTGCTTGAGGTGACCCGCTGCGTTAGCGGTTCACTGGGAGGCCTTTGTCCGGTGTAAGTGTTCAGATATGCACAATTAATTTAAAACAACTTGACTGCATATAGACTATTAACTTAACAAATAAAATGTTCTGGTGACAGCCGACATGTGAAGAGGCATGTTGGAGGGAGCCTTACTGTATTTATGATACTGTAAATTATTAGCATCATGAGGAAAATGCAGATTGCATTAGTTACCTGTGAGAGAGATGGAGGGAACGTGCTCTATGTTGCACTTGGAGGACTTCCGTGAGTTGACCATCTTTACTTCTTTTGTGCAATAGTGGATGATGCAGTGAAATGGAAATGACTCCTAACAGATGTTTGTACTACAAATCAGAAGTCAGAGCTCTGGCTGTTGTAGGTGGAGAAGGTCAACTCTGGCAGTTCCTCAGAAGGACCAAAGCAACTCTTACTGGTGGTGCCTTGTGTAGCTAATATTGAGAAATGTGTTACAGGGACGAATGTTTGTGGGGAAGTAAAGCGAAGAACATTATGTGGTAAACGGCAGGCTGGTCACTGCACATTTCTGTCCTAAAATTCCTCTTCTTTTGAATATAAAACTCAGAGGTTGGTAGCTCTGGTTGTCCACTGAGCTTCTACTCACATTCCTTTAAACCGTGACCTATCATGACCTATTTTTGCCAAATGTAATCATGACTAGGTGAGTTTACACCTACTGGTTTGTATTTCACGTGTTGAAAGTGGAATATTAGCCCTCAGTGGAAATCCTGTATGAATCATCTGAATTGTCTCTAGGGGAAATAAAAACCTTACCAAGATCTATTTTTGTATTCCAAGTATTGCCATCTAACAATGATTAGGAAGTGAAACTGTTGTGATCTGCTTTTCAACCTATTAAATTCCATTTCTCAAGTTTGTCGTTTGTCTCTTTTATTGTTTAAAGGTCAAACTGCTGCGAGTGTGAGGTTCACATATTCCTGAACAGCCCACTTCATGCACTCACGTTTTACAGTTTGAATCAGTTTATATATATATATATACAAAGTTCTGTTAGGACTTAAGGCTTAAATAATAAGCTTCATGAGTTGTCCCATCTACAGTTGAAGTCAACATTTTCGACCACATGTTTAATAAACTTCAGCCTAATGAAACCAAAATTTAACCACTTGAAGACATCCCAAGTGTGAAGCATGGAGGTGGCAGCATCTTGCTGTTTGGGGTCCACCAAGAGAGACTGGGTGGATGTGCAACATCTTAAGACATCAACTAGGAGGTTAAAAGTCACAAATAGGTCTTCGAAATGGACAATGACCACAAGCATGCTTTCAAAGATGGAGCAAAGGGTCGGGAAGTGGGCCAGTAAAGTCCCCACACATCACCCACACCCTGAACACGATGGCCTCAGACTCCTCCTAGGCCGCAATACAGGGCATCAAAACGTCAAAACCACACACCACAAAAACTCTGAGCAGTCACAGAGGGTGTGACCATTCTCACGATCAATAACTCTACATTAATTGTTCAGTCCAGTCCACCTTTTCAGTCCATATATATAAATAAATATATATATATATATTTAATTCTGACAGTATAATTTATGTTGAACAGTTTTCTATTTTTTACACTTTTAGTTTTTAAACTTATGTGCTTTGTTTTGCACCAATGCACAAATAGATCGGTGTAAAAATCCTTGTATGTGCACACATGCTTGGCCAGTAAAGCTGATTCTGATTCATTCTAAAATTTCACTTCAAGAAACAATCCTAAACGACCTAAGGCAAGGAATGTTACGTTTATTAAATGCCAGGAATTGTGGAACACTGCGTTTAACCTCCTGAGACCCTGCGTCCTCATATGGGGGACGTAATGTTTAGGTGCGTTTGCAGCTCCTCGTAAGGACGCACTCTTGTCTGCCATCTCGTGGTAGCGAAGGGTCAATACACTTTATTTATGCTTATTGTGTAGTTTGACATGCAAATTTAACAAATTCACAAGTACTTGTTTGAAAACATTGGGATTTCCTCATTTCTAATTCTGCTTTTCCACCAAAATAAACAGTTTTATATGTTGGCACATTGTCTTTATTGTAACATATACTGAAATAATCCTGTGTTCACACGTGAGGACATAACTTTTTTCAAAAATACTTCCAGTTCAAAGAAAACGCTTTATACTTCTTAGGTCCTACTAATCTCAAAAATACCTTGGAGAAATTAAATTAATTATGCATCTGGTCGTGTAACTACCACTGCACTTGAGCAAAACGAACACACGTGGCGGACGCAAAAACATCTGCAAAGCGACTTTCACGTCATTTCGCTTCACCTTCTTGAAAAGGGGTGTATGACTCCTCACGCGACGGTAATACAGCTTAGTAAAGCTTTTATGAAGCAAAACACAATCCCCTTCATGAACTCGGACGTCAGAAAGAGAAAGTGAAACACTTTCTGACACGAGACATTTGTTGAAGTGAAAAATGCTGAAACATTATTTTGATATCTTCCCTTTATAAGAAACCAATCTCAGCAAGTACACAGAGAGTCAACTATAAAACATCTGTTTTTAATGTTTAGTTCTGAGGCACAGTAATACCCAAATGAAAGAAAAGAAACACAAAGGCAATCATTTCCTGACCCGTGCTGCCTGTTGTGATACCTGTAGCATCCCTTCACTTAGCTCAGAGTAGCTTTATTTTCACATTTAGCACCCACTTCATTTACCTCACAGCATTCAGCATAACACCAGCAACCAACACTTAATTTGTCATCACTAAAATACCACAGGCTTAACTACAATTCAAAGGCATTGTGAGAATTATCAATCCATCAAGAGCGGGCTATTGCTATTGTAGTTATTAAACTGTCCCCGTGGTTCAGATGTAGTTAGTATTGGCTGGAGCGTCTCACACATTGGTTCACTCTTTATACACAACAGTTCAGCGTAGCACTGCACACAGGGTAAAAATACATAACCAGCCCGAAGACACACAATACACTGTACACATGTTTAAAAAGAAAACAAACAAAACAAAACAAAAAAAAAGAAATACAATAATCAGTACGCATTCACCATAAAAACACAGAGCAAATCTTAATCCCTTGAACCATTTTCACCAGTTCCTCTGGGAGCACAGCTCACACAGGTCAGTTGATCCTTACAGTCACATGCACTGGTCAAAAGTACGACGAATAATTATCTTACATACACCACGTGAATATTTCACCTGGAGGAGAAGGCAGGACTTCTGTAAACAGCTTGTTTGTGTGTGTGTTTTTTCCTTTTTTTTCTTCTTTTTCTTTAAATACAAATATTAATAGTAGTACTGCTCTGAGCTGCAGCACTGTGGAGTGATGAAAGGAGCATGATGAGCATGCTGCAATCGATAAAGAATTATTTAAAAGAAATCCATCTGCTAAGAGAAGAGTATCATATACAGCGCTTTAAACCATGAAATGCTTTGGAAAATTAGCTTAAGATAAAGACTCTAGAAACAGTAGCAGGCAATAGTAACTCAGACTGGGGACTCTTGGACATTCGGATATGAGAGAAAGAGGCCACAGACCTGGAGAATTCCATCAATAAAAAGTGCTTGTAGTTCTGTGACAAGAAAAAAAAAATAAACTATATTTACAGAATGTACACAAAGCAGCTGGGCAGGAGGCGTCTCTGCCAGGTACGGCAGACTGTCAGCTCATCAGTCTGGCCAATCAGAGGGGAGAAAAGACTTTACGCTGATACACAGGAAGGATGTGAACACTGAGGGTCCTTGTTCCATCTGGCTACAAGCTTCTTCTGTTTCAATCACTGGCTGATGCCCTGGTTGGTGTAGTAGTCGTAACCGTTGTCGCCATACAGCTCCTCAGCACTGCCAACTCCGTTCCCCACCTCTAGAGGGCACCAAAGGAAAAGGAAGAAGAGTCGGTACGGACTAGACGTCAAGCTACCAAAATAAAATGAGCAAAAGGAATGAGAAAATGATGGAGAAGCACACACAGCTGGTGTTGATGTGACTCACCTTTGACCCCAGCACTAGAGGCTTTCTAGACTACAATGAGCATCACTACACAGTGCTGGTTCCACTGGGGGGATTGTGGGAGAGTGTGTGTGTGAAGGGATGGATGGACGAATGGATGGATGGATGGATAAAGGGGAAAGGGGCAAAGTGGGCAGAGCGGTGGAAGGCAACGTAGGATGCAATGGATGCACGGAATAAAGGAAGAAGTCACTGCTCGGAGGTGGGGGTGTGGTAGGATGGACAGGAGGTGCTGCACATCACACAAAGGATGGAGGGCGGTTACTGGGGGTGACCTTCGACATGGAAGAGAGGAAGAGCAGGAGCGACAACGTTCACAAACACTCACACAGATGCATGCTGGGATGCAGTGACATGCTAGTTGGGCTCCCGAAACGGAAACTGCCTCATTCCTACTACTTTGAGCGTGAACGTTGGTTTTGCGAATACAAGATAAATACAAAGAGAGGAATTAGCTTCAGCGTTCAGGAGCTCAAATAAACAACAAAAACACACGACGGAACATCTGTTAAAGGCCGGTAACGGTCAAACAAGTCGTCTCCGTACCAGAGAAGATGAGTTTCTCCTTCATGACGTTGATGTCTCGACTGGACCTCCCGACCGCAGCGCTCAGCATGATCTGCTCGGGGTTGTAGCTGCGCATGCCGCTCATCCGATACCTGCGAGGTCACACGTTCGCTCAGAAATCACCAGAAAACACGACTAAATACCGCGGCTTCTGCCAACAACATTCACGGCTTAGTGTTTTATGGGGAGTAAATGTTCTTTTGTGAAAGATTGATAAGGTGAAATGGCTTTAATAATGTTTAATAACCCATTTATTACCTGCTGAAGGTTTCGTAAGAACACGCTTTACAGTGAAAACTCCAGCGTTCAGGTTTGGTTTCATCAGAGAGTAATCCATTAATAGACGTATTCATTAATGGGTTCGGATCCGGTGTGGCCCTGTTTCCTAAGTGTTTTGTAATGTTCAAAGGGATTTTTCATAACCTGATTAATTAGTCGGCACTTAAAAGTCCTTCAAAAAAAGGCGACTAATTACACGACTAATGTTTAATTGAAGCATCTTCCTCCCATCTGGAATATGTTAATGGGAAATACCTGACGAACTGAATCATGCGGAAAGAATACATTCGCTGTATTTTTAATTATAATCATCATTCACCGCAGCCAAGTCGGAGGAATTCATTTCCTGCGTGTAATAATGACAGCCTTGATTTCAATTGAATTAACTCGAGAGCATTAGTCACAACCAACGCGACTAATGTACGGGGGCTTTTAGGAACAGAAATGCAAATAAGGCAGGGTTTAGTTCATCAGAATGAATGAATACAAATCAATGCAGAGGCACATCTAAAGCTAGATTTGTGGTTCACTTAGGACGTTTAGTCATTTGAGTTAATGAGAAAATTTTGAAATCTCATTGGGGATTTTTAGATTTTGTGCTGCGCGGGGGGAAAGCATTCATTTTATTTGGCCCTCAGGGATGAAGGTCAGAGCTCTTCCCTCTAGAGGAAAGTGGCAGCAGTGCAAGACTATGATTCAGGTGAGACAGAGAGAGGTGAGAATAAATATAGAAAGATGGTGGAAAAAAAGGCGGAGAGAAAACTCTCAGTGAGATGGATGAGGAAATAACAACAGCAGCAAATAACGGAAAAAGAACAGAAAGAGGTGAATTGCACCAAATGAAAGAATGATGGATGGAGATGGAGATGGAGAAAGACCGAAAGGGGGTGAAAGGAGAGAAGACTTCGGGTCAGAAGAGGTGACCCAGTTACCTGATCATGTGATAGCTGAGAGAAGATGCCAGAATGCAGCAGAGGAGGAGAAGAGCATGCACATCAGGCAGAGGAGAGAGGACGAGGAAGAGACGGAAAGACAAAAGAGGACAAAAGAAGGCGGGAGAAAAGAGAGGTCAGTTTAGAAGCCAGCAGAAGCTACTGAAGAGCTCGGCTAAGCAGAGCAGGCTCCCGCCGGACGTTTGCAAGAGGAGGGAAAAAAAATAAAAAATCAAAGCCCTCGGTCTCAGAGATGACAGGAGGGCAGGCCATCTGTCCCTGG
Source organism: Mugil cephalus (assembly GCF_022458985.1). Classification (NCBI taxonomy): domain Eukaryota; kingdom Metazoa; phylum Chordata; class Actinopteri; order Mugiliformes; family Mugilidae; genus Mugil; species Mugil cephalus. The sequence continues at coordinate 22,244,418 of NC_061778.1, forward strand.
AGTCGCCACAGAAACAAACTCACTCTTCAGCAGAGGAACAGAAATACTGGAGGAGTGTGAAGGTTAAACCAAGAGGAAACATGTGCGTATAGTGTGCACCTCCTCTATGACCGCTGGTTTGTTACGAGAGGGAGGAACAAGAGAAGAGGACAGCAGGAGCATTCAACAGCTCAGAAAACCACAGGATAAAATGTGCTTTATAGAATTATTTGTTCCGTAAAAAAAAACATACATTACTATGTGTGAACTGTCTGATGTGTATGACTACTGAGTTAATGCGACACACTGAATCTGATTTGTAAGAGAAATGTATTATCATTAGCAGCAATGAAGAATAAAAACAATAGAAAATGTAGAAACTTGAGTTTGAGTTATATCATCACGTGTCTGTACTTACTTCTGCAAAACGAATACTCCTATGACTACTACAAAAGAGAGGAGGTCTGCAGACACCCACATCAGGCAGTACTCATTTGGTCTCTGGAAACATACACAAAGGCAACACAGATCACAATTTTACCCTCAACCACTGGGTGGAGCTATAAGCCAAGAGAACCATCTCCTAAAATGATTCGTCCAAACTGTCAGGAAAATAAACACATTATTTGAATAAACAAAGACATGAAAGTAGATTAAACCGAATTCAAATTTGCGTTCATGTCAACCGGCATTAATATTATCAGGTAGAGTAACGCCAGAGGAAAACCCGGCCCACCGACGGCCTCGGGATTAAGTTTAGCCTTCCGTCAGTTTTGACAGCTCCCAATGGCTGATCGTGCATGACACGACACGATTCACAGTTCAAATAAACAGACAGCTCTGCAGATGCTATAGCAGCATAAACTCTCCCTGAACCAAAGCACGGGGCTCGAGTTCATGTCCACATGTTGTCACGCAGAGTTCCCGTATGGTGGCACAGATGGGGCGACCGGTCTGACGCGCCGCACATACGACCAGGCTGCGCCGACACCGGAGGGGCTCAGTGTGGGTGCTACCCGCGTTGAGAAGCTTCAGGGGACGGCTCCACTAGAAAACCTGTGAGTCACGCGCACTGCAACGCTGAAGCCCGTCTCTCTGCTGTGCTGGGACTTCAGACGAGTGTTGAAAAGTAATAGGGTTTCATGCTCGGTGCGGGGAATAAACACAGTTGATGAGGGTGGAAAGCCAGGATCCCTCGTTGATGTGAAAATGTGAAACATGGAAAAATCCAATTTAGTCCCACAGAGCAGCTGTGGCTGGGAGGGGGGCAGGATAAAGCCGTAATAAGGAGAATCAAACTGGTGCAAAGAGGAAAAAAACAAACATAATCTGGCACTTTAAAGTCAGACTTCAGAACAAAAGTTCAGTAATGAAGAACTGTTCACACGCTCTGTCTTTATTCCTCTACGGTCAGTTTGGGCTATTTATGTTCCTCTGTTCGTCACAACTTCTTTCCCACACTGTCAAAATAACTTCCTTCTCAATGTCACCATGCCTCGTCTGGTCAGTCCCATTTCATTTCGCTCAGTCTGTCTTTCAGACTGTCCGTCTCCACCTCATTCTGGTTATCTAGAGCCCTGAACTCACGACCTACCTTCACTCGGGGCCCTATGATGTTGTTAAAGTTAAAGTGATGAAATATTTAATTTCACTAATTGTTGTTACTTTAATACATTTGAAATGATCATTACTAAAGTGTGGTCACACACAGCAAAGAAACAGTCTGTGTTTTCCTTACTGTAATCTGATCACATCGTCTATACCAGTTCAACCTGCCACTTGAGAACAAACAGAAACTGCCTGGCTTTGTTTTATTCCTCTTCCTCTTGGCAAGTAAGGGGCAACGATAGATGGATCCTTCTATCCAGAAAGTCAAATCAGAGGCTCCATGCTCAGAAAAGCAATAGCACCTGTGACGAGTCCTTACCATGAGCCAGATGGGGTAAGGCACCTTTTTGAGAATATGTGGGGCCTCTGAGGAGACTGAAGAAACGCCGCTACACCAGAGCACAGAGTACAGCCAGGGCTCGTTGACCGTGTAGAGGGTGAGGTTGATGTTATGCTCAGAGAAGTTTCTGAAAACACATGCAGGTATAAATTCAGTGTAAATTCATATACCAAGCCGCTGTCTGTACAGATTTGTGTGTATTCGTACCTGATTTCCACCGGGCTGGGTTGGTTGTATCTGAGCAGCAGCCTGCTGATGCCGTCCTGATGAAGACTTTGAACGCTCTGTTTCTCCACCGAGGTCTGGATCAGACCAGGTGCCAGCTGCCTCACCTCAGCTCTGTGCTCATCGGGAGTCCACATCACCTACACACAGCACAATAAACATTAGGAATATGAATCTCTGTGCAGTTCATAAGCTGTAGCCAGGCGTGACGCATATTGCCTCATTGTTTAATACTTACCAGGCTCTCAGGAAACCCGGACCGCTGTACAGTTTGCAGTGTATCGTTGATCCAACTTTGGAAACAGGGGTGATCTGGAGGAGGCCTCTGCAGCCTGAAAACCACTGTGCTGTTGTGATATGAGGCCAACTTTAGGAGCTGCTCCAGGCTGCACACACTCTGGTTAGCGATTAGCTCCCGCTCTCGCTCGGACAGACCGTGCACTGTCCAAAAGGGGTCATCCTGAAACAAGAGCAGAGCTCACAGTTTGAATGGAACAACGGGTTACATTTTGGCTTGACGGGTCTATTTGTTTGTATTCTGTTTTTCTTGATTAATAAAAATACTTTATTTAGGTTTCATAATCCTAGCTGGATATATCTATATATCCCTTTGTCCTACAGTAGCATAATGCCTGCAGGAAATAAAAATAGAAGAACCCTTTTCAGCATTTCCTTGCCTCGCCGCTCCCTCGTTCCTCAGAGAGAAACATCAGATCCTTTTTAATGAGGTCTTCCATGATGTGCTTTATTGTTTTGACTAGGAAATACTTTGTTTTTAACATTTTATATAAGGGGGAAAAACACTGACTGACACTGCATTTTCAATAATCCACACAGAGTAGGCTGTTATGGGAAAGCAATATCCAGCTTCAGTTTACACACGGAGAGTAAATAGACACACGAGGATAAAGAAATGAAGATTCAAAGTACAGACACAGCAAATTCTCTGTTTAAGTCAGAACTTAACACTTAACTAAAAACACTTAGATGGTCTTAGAAACAGAACTACACTAATACTGTACACGTTTAGATAAACATCACATGGGAGTACGCAGGAAGGAGAAACTGCGTTTTATTGTAGGCAGTATTTCTGCACACTTCTCACTGATTTAATGAACTGCTAAAGCAGATCTTAGTATTCTGATTAAAATCATCAGTGAGCAAGGACACCGAGTATTTGTGACCCAGTGGGCTAATGGCCTTTATCACACATCACTGCATCACACCGCTCTTTTGTCAAAGCTGGAAAAGCATCACTGTAACCTCTACATTTTCTGTCCTCGTGTGCAACTAAGACGTACCTCGAGGAACCACTGACCAGCGTTGAGCTGCTGAAGATCCGTCCAGTTAAAGTGTGAGGCCTCGTCCATCTGACGGTCTGGAAAAACCTTCTCTACGTCTGTAGTCCTCTGCAGGGTCCGGTCGTGCATCAGGAAAGGCACGCCGTCCAAACTAGTGATCAGAGGAGGGTGAAAAGATAACATTGAAGACAACATGGGGAAAAAATTATCTCTGCAATTAAAAAAAACAGCTGCTGCACATATTGTTCGGCCAATGGTGACAAAATAACAAACGTATTTTTTCTCATTATTATATTGGAAGTCTGAAATTTCCGAGTAGGAAAATAGAACTTCCAAGTTTTCATGAAGTCATCAACTAAGCCGGCGTTTTTTCATTGAAGTCACTGTTGGTGGAAACTAACTGACTGTCCTTACTGCAAACAAAGGATTTAAAAACAGTACAAGTAATAATAAGTAAGTTTAAATCATGTCAAAAATGCAGCTGCTTTGACTATCAAATGACTTCCCCTTTTGAGTTCACACCCTCATGTAAGAATTAGCATAACCAAGACAAAAGAAGCCTTCTGTTTTTTTTAATATTTGTAATTCAAATTAGCTGAAAAAGAAAGCAAAGAATTTGATTAACAAATATTGTGTCAACTTGAGCACATCTGTGTACTGTTGATTTCCTAAATGTATTTATCAGTTATCTATTTCTGAGAAGAAAAAATCTATGTTGTCCGAGTGTGTGTGAGTGTGTGTGTGTGTGTGTGTGTGTGTGTGTGTGTGTGTGTGTGTGTGTGTGTGTGTGCGCGTGTGCGTGTCTGGTCTCCTGTGGAGTCTCCACGTCTCTCTGGTTGTCATCAAGTCTAATTACTCAGGACTGTCAGGAGCGCACCTGTCAGCGGCCTGCACCGAACACACACACATTCACCTCTCTGAGGACTGCAAGGCAAGCACACCAACGCACGCAAACACACAAACAGACACACACACTTGTGTATGAAAAACAAACTGTATCACGGTTGCTATTAGAAGAATAAACGTCCACACTTCTGGTTAAGATGCAAGAATAAGCCCCACACTTGAAAATGCAGTTCCAAAACACACACAGAAAGCGACACACCCCGCCTCGACACAATCCTTCATCCTCAATCACTGCACACGCACGGGAAGACATGTACGCCCACTAGTAATCATATAGCATGACCTCTACACTCTCCACCCACTCCATTTCCTCGCCTCCTCCAAGTGAGTCTCTCTGAGCGCAGCCTGTCATCTTCTATTATGACGGTGATGTCATGTGACCATCTACTGATCCTGGAATGTTGGTCTGTGGTCGCATCACTTTAGTCGCTGCAAAGCTTAGAAGGACGCAGCTTTGTGTGTGTGTTGTTATCTACTTGATTTTAATGTTTAGATACTTCACTTTCTCGCACAGTGACGGGTTATTTATAAGAGAACAATTAAATGTAGTGAATATCATTTTGCTATGTCATTTCTAACACATAAAGAAACACATGATGTCCTGATTGGAACATGTAGTCCAGTGGGAGCTTATCCTAGCACAGCTACGATCTCTTTGACATCGGGGGAGGAGGGGAAGAGAAGAATCCAGAAAGAGAAGAAAGGAGCCTTTATTGGTTTGGCTTCACCATTCTGCTGCATCGATTTTTGTGCATGTTTGTTCGTGTGCGTACCTGATAGCGACGTCGGCTTCCAGCCCAGTGACGTTCATCTGCAGAGCTAGGTGGAACGACTGCACTGTGTTCTCTGGAGCAAGCTACAAACACGCGCGCACACACACACACACACACACACGGGAACAGAAAGAGACAGAACAGCTCATTGTAGACTTGTAAAACCAAAAATCTAATATTTATTTTATTATGACTAATTATGAAATAAATACATATTAATTTGGTGTTTTGCAGAAGTATGTGAAAAAAAGAGTCCTCCTTACTTGTACACAAAGGATTGTGTAAACTGAAAAAGGCCAGTGCATTGGATTAATCTTTAACTCGTCAAGTCAAGGCTATGATCAATACCGAGCCAATAGGGTTAAACATCACTTACTATAATAGTATTTTCCTATGAGACCCTGTGCACGCAGGGCTACTGACTGGTAGCACCAGCATGGGAATGATGCTAGAATCAATATAAAGTGATTCTGGGAAACTGAGTCCAGTGATGTGATTTTTTTTTTTTCCTCCAGTGGGAGTTTCTCACAGCCTTGCAGAGCCACTCCTAATTTTAGATTCCAGAGAGAGGATCGATTTCTTTGCGAAAATACCATGGAGAGTAGGGTGTGTTTTTGAGCATGTGAGTAACTGTTTTGAATAACCGCCTTCTTTTTCCTTCCAAGGGTTGCATAATTCTCAACAGGATTTTGTGCCAAGAACATGAATCCTTCAGCGCGTCGGACCATAAATCAAATATATAATGCAAAAATATGCGTTCGGGTGCATAAATATTTGTTATTACTGTAGTAAAAGAAGAGACTTCCATTTTGTCTTTAAAAGGGAGAATATATAGCTTCCATACATCAAGCAAGAGCTCCAGGCTCTCGTTGGGATACACTGTGGTGGTTGGCTTGCTCTGTAGACAATGTTAGGTAGCTAGAGGTGTACAGATGTGTGAAACATGTCCCAGTCAATTGAACTAAGGAGGTTTGTTTCAAATTCCTACGTCCAGTTGTGTGCTAAATGTAAGCTGGCTCACCATGGGGGCTCCCTGGTGGCCAATAACATCAGGCCGTGGTTTGAGGTCCTCTGGCTCCATGATGCAGGGGGAGGTGATATACAGGGGCACCATGTAGAGTCCAAGTAACACACTGAAATACAGCAGCACCACCACCACCTGCAAAACTGTCAGGACAGAAAACAATAATAATGATAATAATAATAGCTCTTGCGTGTTATATAATTTTTAATAGTTGTTTAGATTTGTCATCTGTCTTTTCCTTTGTGATGACAAATCACTCACGCCTGTATCACGCCTATTAGCCTAGCGCAACACAAAGGGTACAGTGCTAGCCTTGCACTATCTGAGGGTAAACAAATCCGCAATTCAGCACCTGCAGAGCTCACTAATTAGCATATTCGACAGCGGTGTGTTTACTTAATCCGCAGAAGAAAAAATAAAGGTAGGACATTTTGGGGTGTTTGAGAATAGCTTACACACACAGTGACTGACAATATTAGCATCAGAGGCCGTGGAGATAACATCCACAGCGTCCACCCCTGTGTAAGGCAGCGATGACGGCTGACGGTGTGAGCAATGTATTTGTTTCAAGGTCAGGTGCAGGGTGGGGTCGAGTAGCCAACTCTTGTTACAGACGGGAGATTCACAGCCTTCGTCTGCCCTCTCCCCTCCCCCTCCCTCCATCTCTCTCACACACACACGCTCACATCCTCTTTGATATTCAGGAGCTCTGCATCACATAGATGCTAAAGCCATATGGCTAAAGACCTGTCCTGCTTTAAAATATTTCCAAAATCACAAGCTAAAATTAAAAGCTAAACATAACTTTTAATAGTTTTGCATATCTTTTATCGTCCAAGTACGAATGGTGCACAAATGGAGGTGTTACTACTGGAGAAATACTATGATTAAATAACAGGGAGATCCAACATTAGGTAACGCTGCTGTCTGGCTACGACGTAAATGACACCGACATTGTTTTGATTCAGACTCATTCTGTTCTATAGACAGCAACGGGTGAGTGCACACTCACAGCTGCTAATCCCCAGAAAGAGTCCTGGACTCAAGGACAAAATCATTTGCGCTGTCCTGGCTGGAAAACATCACATGAGACCACAGGAATGTTCGTTATCTCAGACACCCTGGGTGGAGGTCCTGGCCTCTGTCTACATAGCGTTAATCATTCACCGCTCCTCTTGCGCGTGTACATGTGTGTGTGTGTGCTATGTGGCAGATGGCTTGATCAGGTGAGAATAACTTAAATTCTGTGGAACAGACGTAAAACGTACTTGTTTTTTCTGAACGGGCGACCTGTCCAGCCACAATCCAAGACAGCGCTGTGACCGCAGCAAGAGCCCCGATGTGAAGAAAGGGACCTGTAGCCTGGACAGATACACGGGACAGAGTTAATTAAAACAGGGCACAAAAAAAAAAAGAGCATGCTGAGAAATGAATGCAAAAGGAAAAAATATATATATATTGGGTTGAATAAAGAGCACAGGAGAGTGGAAACAAAGATAAAGAAGATAAGGAGGCGTAGAATTGCAGATATTATCTAGGGCTAAGACACTAGCAACACTATTCAGAGATAATAGCTGTAATTTGTAGAGACAGTCAATGTTAATGGCCTCACTTTCAGTTAAACTGTGCGACCACTTCAATCACACAACCCCCTCCTGGCTGCAATAGTCTCACATGGACACACTAATTATAAGTCTCTCGCAACTCCTTGGATATCGTTAAGCTGTTAAATGCTACAAGAATAAATGGGGATTGAGTGTCTTGTCACCTCAGTGCAATACAGACACAGTGTTCATCATTACTCCTTTGTTCCAAATAGCAATGTTATGTATAGAAATATTAAATATGGAAATGAAAAACAAGTACAAGATGCTTGTGTGGATTTCACAATGGGACACCCAAAAAAAGAGACATATGTTTGCATGTTGATACAGATATACTGTAGGTGATTAGGTATCACATTTAAATGTGCCCAAGCCGTTGGTCATAATTTTGGTTGTTAAGTGAAAATAAAACATTGCCTCCAGCTCATGTAGGCTACTGATATTAGGCATCAGCTGGGATGGAAACGGGCTTTAAGGCTTTCCCACGTTCAGTCTGCTGACCTGCAGGGAGATGGGGATGACATCCCACTCTTGACCCCATGTTTGATTGACAGATATGACCCCGACGATGGTGGTGAGCAAAGCAGCCGTCACTCCAATCTGTGTGGACAGAGCGTTAGAGGCAAGGAAAATCAGAGAGACTGTTACTATGGATTAATACACACACACACACACATTGCAGAATAACGCTTCCAGTCCTTTCACACCCAAAGAGTGTTTGGTAACTCTATTTATATAGCATTCCTTAGCAAGTCATTTACTGGCATTTCCCAACTCCCCTGAGCAACTTGATCCAAACTGTAAGTTCATGACAGGTTCAGCTGATCAGCACTGATTCAGCAAATACAGAGAAAAGACATAAAACACAGAAAACCGCACACGTCAAAGTCAGTTTTCACCAAAAACACAGTGGAGCTGCTAACCCACATGTTACCACATTACCTTATGGAGCCAGTGCAAATTCAACTGTTGCCCAAGTGCAATGTGGCACAGCGCTAAAACCTGCGAAGAGAGACACACGATTTTCATAAGAAACAAGTCTGCTGCCACACATATCTCAACTTGCTCAGCGTTTATGACATCTGGCAACACAATCAAACAATTCAAAACCTGCTTCGACAAAGCCTTATGCTGAGCAGAGCCGGTTAAGCGTCTCCTCACTGAGAATTTGCTCACCATTAAAAATGCAACGTAGGTGAAGCCGGCAGCGGTGGTGGCCAGGATGGGAACGGTGCCATCGCTCCACTCCCCAGAGCGGTTGTATAGAAACCTGCAGAAACATGAGGGATAATAATGATCGTTGTCATGAGAACTCAATTATATTTCATTCCACGTCATTACTAAACTGTGAGAAGAGAAAACAGTCATACGTCCATGTTTAACATTAAAAGGGTTATATGGCATTTTGCTCTCATGACAATATATCAAGGATAACACTATAGTACACGCACAATGACAATAAAAAGACATGTTAAACAAACAGAGATGTGAGAGTATGCGAGTTGACCAGCCTATAGATCAAACAGAAAAGGAAAGCTGGAAACGACGGGTGATTTAAAAGGTCTTTGACTTATAGGCTCTCACAGATCAAGTGCTCTCGAGCTTTGCGCCTTATTGGTGCAATAACGCTAACACAAATGCTGCAAAGTGACCACAGACAGTACCGTGAGGTCACGAGGTGAATTCTGACAAAAGAGGTTGATTGTTATTATTAATGGATGGCTGGTAAATTATTGACGACTGGTTTCTGTCTTATGGGAAGCTTCAGTATGGGAAACAGGAAGTCAAGGCCACAACAAACATTAGCCTGCGTTCACCAGTGCTGCAGCCAAACAAAGCTGCACAGACACACTTATCTAAAAACACGGTACTCTGAACTCTATGTCCACAAAAGTGATACAAGGTGCATCAGTAGGTCTACACTTGCAGAGAAAAGACAGAGTGCATGACCGTGTGTGTGTGTCCCTTAACATGACAACTAAGGCCTGAAGCATTAATTACCCTCAAAGCCTTATCTGTGATTCCAGTGACACACAGTCACAGCAGGGTCACTTAGTGCTGATGCTCCTGGCCTCTTGTGCATACAATTATACTGAAGATGACCTGTAAAACCCCCTGTTGCTTTTATTCAAATACATAAGAGCAGGTTTGTCATCACTGTGATTATCTGTGGAACCTCCACATAAGGCAGGAAGAAAAGCAGGAAATGTGCCATTAAAAAGGAATGGAGAATGTCTGTCCACTAAAAATGACATAAACTGATAAAAAGACACAAACACACACAAACACACGCAGACACACACACAGATAGCCGATAAAACTGACAGTCTGTTTGAGGAACTCAAACGAAAATGATGAATATAGACAGAGAAAAAGATGTGAATAATATGGCTGTTAAAGGCAAAGCAAAAACTTAAAAAATGGGAGAGGAAAAGGGGGCTGAAATCACTGAAACACCACAGTGGAAAAGGAACGTGAGAAGAGGTATTGGAGGCAAAGGACTAGAATACGACAAAAAGGTGACATTGCAGAGGTCCCTGAGAGCTGAGAGGAGAGGGGGATGGGGAACACAGCTGGAGATCTGGGCTGTGATGAAACTGGACACAGTAGTAACCGTTTTGTCCTACATCATCTTCAAGAACAGGTCGTTAAGATTTTCTTGTTACGGTTTTCTCTTTTATGTGACTGTACCATTTTCTGTTAAGATCTTAACACGGTGGCGAGTTATTAAAACGTTTCGTCTAATCCAAGCTTGAACGTCATAGGACAAATGTCTATACTCTGATGAGTCACAACTGTTCTATAGGCACAAGACAGACCTACACAATATTAGGAAGGTGGACATAATGATATGCTTGATGGTGTATGCTCACAAATGTTATGAATTAGTCTTAGTGGCTGGTGCAATTAACATTAGTCTATTAAAGAATTAAGAACAAAATAAAATATACAAAGTACACAAAGAATGTGTAAAACGTGTTGAACTGAATAAGGAGAAACTGCGCTAATAGAAAGGGAACTGTACAGAGTGTGCGACTGCGTGATGCGGAGATCATGGTTGTCAAACGTCGTCACATAAACATGAAAGTGGTAATTTTAGCGTGGGGCTGAGCAATGAACAGCACAGGAAACGGTGCGTGAGCCTGTCTCGGTATGTGAGGGTGTAATGACTGGGTGGTCTCACAGATTCCACTGATAACTTAGGAAATCAACAAGCCTGTAAGTATGAGAGGCACGTGTTTACAGCCAAAACTACGTGCTAGCGGACACACGGTTCTAGTTTCTCCTGAAGCAAACACAGAAGCACTCAGGTTGGCTGCGCACTCACCAGTTGAATTCATTGTAGTCGTTGTGTGCCTCCCACCAGAAGTAGAACCAGCCGAGCAGCAGACAGAAGGTAAAGAGGAGGATGAGGGACCACAGCAGCTCCCACTGCACACAAATGAACACATAAATAATTATTTATATGCCGAAAGTTAATTTGAATTAAATAAATGAACATCAGTGAGTCCGTTTGATTGTAGCGAAAGTAGAACAGCTTGGAATACTGACAAAGCTTTGGGAATACAGTACGTATAATCTCTTTATTCAGTAGAACTTATTTGACTGACAAGCACAACTTCAACGTTACCCCAGCGTTCCAGAGTTCATTAAGTTTTTACAAAACCACCTCGGCTGAGCACATGGTGCCAACCTGGCTGCTGACCTCTGCTCGGAGTATTCCCTCAGACACTTTGCTCATTATCAGACAATGACTTTTAATAACATCCCATCCGATCTGACTAATTACAGACCCCATCTCTCACACACCTTTGTGCCGCGCCAAATATTAAACAGGCTACGTCTTTAGATATGAACAGACAGAAACACGCCCCCAGGCCACACTCGGGAGGATACGCACACATACGTGCTCATTTCCAGTTTTTTCTCGCAGCGTACTTTAAGTACATCTGAAATGTTGCTGTGAGTCAGACATGAACCTTTTGACCTTTTCTCAAAGCAGAGAATAGTGCGCATCTCTGAAAGAAAACGCTGTGCTGACTAACTTGAAATACATTGGAAACGTTTAAATAAATGCACATTGAATAGCAGGACTTCAATCTTCTGACAGGTGAAGTGTAAGGAGTAGGTCAATAATCTGGACAAATTGCACAATGCGCATTTCCACGGGAATCGCACTGATGGGCCTGCTTCTGGAAAACAAAGGGGCATCACATCAAAAGGCCAACTGTAACTGTAGTAATGTCTTCAGGACAGCTGATGTATGCACACGTTTGCATATGGTATAAACAATACTTCACACCGATATGCTGTTTACTGCAAAAACAATTATCAGTCAATTTATTAGTTGGAAAATTAAAACGAAATGTCAAACATTAAGTGTTTTTAACTTGTTGGGATTTGAAGACAACCCAAACTTTGCCTGGCCACAGTTTCCTTGTGGGGAGGATTTGTTTTCAGAGGTATTTTTTATTTCGGTATCAGTTGAAACACGCCTCATAATGAAATCCAAATGGCATCTTTCCAGTCTTGCATTCTGATAAGTAATTAGACTGACAACACCAGTTCTGTTCTGTTCTGTTGTCTCACTGCCAACTACGTACGTCTGGGGTCACAAACAAAACAGCAAAACAAATCTGCCTGGTAACACAACTTTGACCTCGCAAAAACTCATTGATTATTTATGTTAATAAATAATTAGAACAAAAAAAATTGCCAAACACTAATTCATCGCTGCCCAAACACGCTTAAATAAGCACAATTTTTCTGAGCACTATTTCGACTGCAGTGTCAAGACAAAGTCACTTGGTTGAGCAACCTAAGCATATCAGCTTGAATGCACCACTACTGAGAGCAGAGGATCAGATCATTATCACCTGGACCAGCTGATGTGACACCCAGGTAAGACAGTCTGCCTGACCTGTTTTTATCTGCTCCCACACTCAGGGGTTTTTCTTTTCTTTTCTCCACACTTATTGTTACAACTGAAAGTAATGAAGCGTAAATAAAATCAGAGTGAAATGAGTAAAAACAGATCATTTTAACCATAATAAAAAACAGCATTCGAAGGTCTGACCTCAACGTAGCTTTGAAAACATTCCCACGTTTCTACGACCGGGCCGGGGTCAGACTCAACATCCATCATGATGGAATAACGATGAGTGATTCTTCAATACGTGGGCTCGGTTTTATGGCATGACAGAGATCAGTTGGACAAAAATAAATAAAAATATATTTGGTTGTGGATACGTACAAAGGCAAAAAAATATAATAATATCTTTATGTAAGAAGGTCCTCTTACAGTCAAATGTCTCTAAAATGATCAAAATTATCAAAAAATAAAAAAAAAATAAAACAAAATGAATGTCTTTCTAAGAGAATACTTGCCATTATTCTTAGAGGTGCAGATAAAAACAGCCTTCACATACATTTTCTACCATTCAGGCACGTCGTATGACAAAGAGCGCAGCAGATCCACCTGACAAAAAGGTTCCCATGATCTGTGGGAGGCAGAGCTGTGTGTGTGTGTGTGTGTTCTGCTCCAACCCTGGTTCCCATGCTCCTTAATGAGTACCTGGAAACACCTGGGGGATCTGACCCCATCCCCCTCACTTTCTCCATCAGTCCCCCACCTCTTCCTTTTATGATAGAAGTGACCTGACAGAGCCTCCCACACTGAGATCTATATTATTAACTACTTCCCTCCATATTGTTCTGGATATGGCACCTAAAGAGAGGTTCACTTGACAAATAGCTTTCCATGCTCTGACCAATTGATGATGACAACCTCATCATCAAGTACTACAGCCCTTAGGGGACCATACAACATACAGGTTTTATCTGAAAGCCACAATCTTCACATATATCCCATTATCAACACACATCTGATTTCCCTATGTTATGTACTGTATCCAAACAGATTCTGAGATATACCTTCATTTTCTCAGTTTTTGTAGACTTAATGTCTGATATTCTCTCTTCCTGTTTCTCAGCTCATGTTGTAGCAGAGCTTTCCCAGCCCAACATGATTTATCAAGCCCTGGTGACATAACATTACCATTTTGCATGGCTGGCACTTTACCCAGGCACCAGACCACGTGGCACAGATTGACAGTGCAGCAAGAGAAATGCATCAGAACCCCACAAGCTCTGGGAATCAGTGCATCTCTGCAGTCATCCCCGCGTCATTCAGTGTTTCTCACTGGTATTACGTAGTTTGACCCTGAGTAATTTACAAAATACAGATGAAATGCTTATGCTTAATTGTGTTTTAATCACGTGTTAAAAAAAAGCAGGTTCCTTAACCACTAAAACTCTAAATTAAAAAACTAAAAGGTAAAGAAAATTGCACAAAACTAATACAGTGCTGCTGACTCAGCGTTGCATCAGAAGAATCTGGGCCAGTGATATAACACCTGGTATATGCAGGTGAGGAGAGGTTTAGAAAATACAACTTTGTCCCTTTTTCAAAGACAGTGGAAAAACACTGCAGTGGAAAAGGTGCACATTAAAGAGACACTTTAAAGAGACTATGAGCAACCACAGTACAGGTCAAAACAGCTTTTCAATAACATCCTTTATGAATTTGCCTTTTCCACTTCCCTTTGTGGCGTTCTGTCCGAATTTTATATTTGTCTTAAATGACTCAGAGCGGGTCCAGTACAATGGACAACAACATATTTAATAAAGAGGCTTATTGGATTGTTCCTGTCTGTGCGCAGCAACTCTCTGATGAAGTTCAGGTTTGAAGGACTACTCAAAATGTCATCTCCAAAATACTACAGAGAATGTTTGGGGTCATTTCTTTTTATAGACATGGTGACCAACATGTTACAGCCCTGATGGAAGTTTGTGATAAGGAATTCCATTCAATTTGATATAGATTAGCATACTGACAGTGACATTAAGACATAAATCCTAAGCCTGGAATAGTTAGAGATTTTCAGATTTTTATTTGCACCCATTATTATTTTTTTTTTCTTTCTAACTAATAATATGACTGAATATGTGCGCTCTCCTGCCTCCATGAATGCTTTCGTATGTCAGACTGAATCTAGGCTACAACGTAGTGCCATAGGGTTTATGTGGTTGATGGTTATTTATGCTCAGTAGACGCTGTTCTACAACACAGCACATGCTTCCATGGAAAAGTACAAAGCATCAGATTAACATACGAGCACGCAGGCTGCATGATTATTTAGACCAGGCTATGCTATCTATGTTAATTATGCAATTTGTAAGTCAAGCCTGGACTGAATACAGAACTATCTTGAGATGTGATAACATTCGCACACGCAGTACTGTCTTTGTGCGGCTCGATAAACAAATCAAGTCAAACCTTATTTACTTAACCTGTCAGTCCTGCAACAGAGCGACTAGTAAGATGGTCCTTTTGGGCTTTACTCCTTCAGCAGCAGGACACAGAAATAAATACGCAGCTCACATTTCTTACAGAACATCCCTTGCAGAGTATAAATATGAACGACTCAATAATGCGTGAATCTGTACTGGTTGTTTCATATGTGCAAACCACGTTGTCCTCATATGAAGTTAAACATGTCACCATGTACAGTGGCACAGTGCGAGTTATCAGCACTCCTCCACACTGATAGGACAGGGGAACCTTTGTGCTCCACTGGTCACGTCCATCTGAATGTGCAAACTCTGTTTATGTGTGTTACAGTACATAATGTGTCATTATTATTTGGCAGTTCATTATCTGTGTACAGCTGTAACACGTACGTCTGACTGTGAAGTCAGATGTTTACATGCACTTGGAGTGAAGACATTAAAACTGGGGAGTTTACATTCTGGAGAAACGTCCTCCGGTCTGATGAAACAGAAAATTAATCGTTTGGCAATAGTGACCATTGTTGTGTGAGGAGTAAAAACGTTGGAGGCGTGAAGCCCTGGGGAGGGAGAACCATGCTGTGGGAGTGTTTTGCTGTAGGAGGGTCTGATCCACTTGAGAAAATAGATGGCATCATGAGGAAGGAAGCGAATGAAAGGAATGCGGCTATATTAAAGCAACATCTCAACACAACAGCTAGAAGGTTAATGTTTGGTCACAAATGGGTCTTCAAAATGGACACTGACCCCAAGCATGCTTCCAAAAATGCAGCTAGATGGCTTTAACTCAAAGACACTGACGTACTGGAGTGATCACTGCGAAGACCTGACCTCAGTCCAACAGAAAGTCTGTGGGCAGAACTGAAAAAGAGCCTGGAAACCTGACACCAGCTCGGTCTGTAGTGTTCATTCCTGCAACTGACTGTAAGAAGCTTGTTGAAGTGTAAAGCAAACAGTACAATTTATGTGTCCTGAGATAGGAAATGTTTATTAACACTAAATATCAGGAATTGTGAAAAAAAGGCATTTGGCTTAAATGCATCCGACTTCAACTGAATATCTATATATGAGGAATATCCTTGTGTGTGTGTCTCCTGTTTAGCATATTTTGCAAAACAAAACAAAATAGTCATTTAGCATCCACATGCTAAATTACTGCGGATGATGGATGCAGGTCAGGATGGGCGGAGATGATAACAGACAGATAATGATGGGATTTTGTTTTTCCCTGGGAAGATTCTCTCAGCGCAGACCTCAAACTAGTGAATGAATTCAATTAGTTACAGCAGCTTGACTCAGTATGCTGCCAACTAACATGCCAACACTGTGGGATGCTCCACACTTTCAATTTGCTGTCAAAGATGAACACAGGCCCGCACTGATCGAAACTACACTACATGAAGTGTCATTTGCTGCTCCTCTTCGTGAGAGACCCAGCCTCTTTCACTTTGCCCCCATCTTCAGTCACTTGTCACATTCCTGAGCATATCCAGATGAATCTCTGGTATGTCACACAACCTGCGCTGCGCCACTTTAGAGCTCAGCTACAAGAGCAGAGCAACGCACACTGGAAACTGGAAAAGAAATAGAGAAAGCGCCTTCCTGCTACTGAACGGCACCATTATCTTTCACGTTTTAGTTATACTCCCCTATATAATATAATAGTGTTTAATTATTGTTCCATACCTTTCATTATGTGTATATTTGTCCATTTACTGGATGTTCAATTTCACTTTTTTTAAGACAGACAACAAGCTAGACAACACGGCACCAGTCATAAACTGTTTTATCACAAGAAACAGACACACATGGAAAGCATCTTGGGGATTTTTTCTTATTTAGAGCAGATAAAGTAGATCTACTGACAGATGGGGATTTTTCAGATTCACACACTCCCCTTTAGTTCCTTAACGGCCGCTGTTTTGATTGTTGTGCACTAAGTTAAACTTGCAAAGCAACGTCCTGCACTGCTGTTGCAAGTTAAAGTGACTAGCGAGCACTTGAACCCTAGAGTAAGGTTTCACCCTTTCAAGGCTCTTCTTCATTATTCTTGACTACAGAGAAAAAAAAAAATTTTAATGCACTTTTAGTTTTCAGTGAAGCTACATGTAAATCCCCATTGCGATGGCTTGTTTTTCCTGAAACCTGTGGGTTTACACTGCTTTAACAACTCATTTTTTCGCTTAATATCACACACATATTACAATTACATGATACCACAACGTAACATAATTTACGTGGTCAAAAAAATGTTTCACAGGGTGAAGCATAAAGCATTGATTTGAGAACACCGTAAAACCTTGATCATACTTTGCTAGAGCTAAAGCTTTTGTCTTCAAATGTCTTGTTTGGTTCAAAATGTGAGAGTATATCTCTGATAGTGGCGGTTGGCATTTACTCTGGGCTTCTTTTCTATCTTACTGAGCATCTTAACTTGGTCCAAACTACAAAGCAAGCACAGAACAAAACCATCTCCAGATATATACATTTAGTCTGTTCGAGGAATGACTCATTTGTGTCGCTTTCTAGGTTTATGCATATCGTAAAAAAAAAAAAGTTTCAGTCAAAGTAGTTCAACGTCAACGTCACAGCAATGTGTTTACACCACACCATGTTTCACAAGGTTAGCCAGCTACACTGATGTTAAAAAGACTGACTTATTTATCTAGGCCTCATATAAAGTAGGTACTTGGTAAAAAAAAAAAATAAATAAATCTCTGTGATTAGCAAGTATTAGGTGTTGTATCCGCCCCAGAGGTATAATTTCAGAAAATAAACAAGTCCAAACTGAAACTAAAAGAAGTACTATTATCTACTTCGAAATCAGCTCTAACATCTTGCCATTTAACTGTTGCTACTCAAAATAAATTTAACAACTGCATGCAGTTTATGGAGTCGCGATCGCTCCTGCCTCTAATTAAGTAACTGCTCGTTCATCTTCTTCACGAACCAAATGAAGACCACAAGATCACTGACAAATGAAGGCAGAGCGGCTTTGCTTCTATTTTTGAAGCCTTTGTGTGACTGAATGGTAAAGACAGGCTAAATGGAAATACTTTCAATTATTACTGAGAGGCCAGATCGGCTTGCACTGCCTGACGTGAGCCGTCTTCCCACAAAGCACCTTGAACGCGGACAGAAGCAGCTTCGCTGACACAGCCCGTGAGCCTGAAAGACTCATAACAGCGGACAAAGATGAAAAAGAGGACGAACTGCGTGACACACGTGTGGGTTATGAATGAGTCTGCAGCCGTTTCAGTGTGAGATTCTGAGCCCTCACGCCTCTGTGATTCGCGCAGATCCAGTTACATGCACACGATACCTGTCCTTGATTGGTCACAGTTTGTTTACTGGAATGGTTAAAGATGCAGTCTTACGTGACATCACCTCGGACGAGGCAAAGAAGCACAGAAGCACATGGCTGTTTCTACACTGCACTTTCAGATGTCTATAGAATTAAAGTTTTTGATTACTGTAAGCTCAATATCTGCACTTTAGATGTTACCGCTGCATTAAACATTTAAAGGGAAAAGGCCTTTATTTAATATGTGATTGTGCTTCTTATACTGGAGTCAAGGCAAGTCCCGTCCAGCACCGCATGATCAAAACAGAGGATGAGCACCATGGACAAAGAATGCTGAATCTGCACTAATCTATCAGTTGGCCCGAGAGCAAACCACATGCAACAGGAAACAGAGCTACACGGCGTCCAGCATCCTGCCAGCAGGAGGAAGGGAAAATCAATATATGCAAGTATATGTATGTATGTATTGACTTCCATATTTTTATAAGAAACACTGGTAAAAACAGCCACCGTCATCTCACAATGTATTTGCGTCAATTTATTTTCACACTAATGTAGGTTTAATTTGGGCCATAGGCTTTCCTCAGGGAATCTGTGCGTGTGCCAAGTGATGAAACCATTGTCTGTGTCCCAGGCTTCTGCTGGCCGGCAGTATGGTACGTGGGCATAAATAAATAATCCAACCCAAGGTCTGAGTGCGTGTTTGAGTTTGTTGCAGCAACATAGCCTGGGTGTCCTTGCTAAATACCAGAGAGAAAGGGAAAGGTCAGGACAAATGGATCTTGTGTAGGCTGTAATACTTATCTTGGCATGTGGATCATACTAGGAAAAATAAGTAATGTGATATTTTTTGGAGAGCCAAAGACTCAAATGAATCCAACTTTAAAAAATGAATGCATCCCGGTACATTCTCATCTGCAAGACGCCATTTATTTAGACTTACTTAATCTCACAAGTCCAAAAGTGTTTCTAGAATATGATAAATGTGACATTTGTCATAGTTCTTGCACTAAACTCCTGTTACACTTTAAGCTCTCTCCTGAACCCACTTACTGATGAATTAATATTATACAAGAATACTAATTAATATGTGCTGAATGCAGAAGATGACTGATACGTGGAAACAGTGGAGTATTGTAATGTCAGATGAACCTTTCTGTGGGCTGCTCAAGGTCATTGAATTGGGAATAAGCCAACAAGGACAGATTTAGTTCATGTGTATGTAGAAAGAACATCATGAAAGAACACTGCTATGGTTACCTAAGAAGGGTTGTATGGGAATTATATTATATTTTTATGTTTCCTCAGTAGCACTCTCAGTAACAGCATACTTAAAAAATGCCCACCTCCTACACAGCCATCTTGTTATTCAGAGCCGTGAAAAAAACTCATGTTAATGTAACAGTTATAATAATAGATTTTTAAACTCAGGCAAAATTCAAGAGGGCAAATGCCAGAATTTTCTTTAAACAGATGCTTCTGTTCTGTCAAAAATCTCGGTGGTAGGGGACTCGTGGAAAGAAAAGAAAATCTAGGAAAAGATGGAAAATAATGGTTGGTGGAGTCAACAATCTAAAATCTAAAATTATTATTCTATATCAATCTTCCTCGGGATGGTTGTGCAGTTATGCTTGAAAGTGAGCAACATGAATTACACACAGAATGATATGATCTCATTCACCGGCAACCTGCTTGGAGCACACGTGCACATATGTAACTACTGTCTCTTCAACAATGCCACAACAGGGTCTTTTCAGAGAGAAGGTCTGATTCAGCCTGGCTTAGTCGGACTCAATCTGTCATTAGTCTGGTGACACGCCATTTGGATTTCATCATGGGGCATGTTACAACTGATGTTTAAAACCTTTGCACAGCAAGACACATGTGCAGTATCTTGCACACGCTGTTAGTGCTCCCCACTGTGAGACATTATTGTTCTGTAAATCAGCACATAAAGGTTCTCGTCACTGACTACAAGATGTACAGCTGTTATAAATGGCACAGTAAAGCTACAAAAGCGGCTTCACAGCACTCTCACCTTGGTGGTGTCATCATGGGAACGCTGATAGCGTTTCCATCGGCAACCGTAGATCCCAGTGATACATGACAAACACAGCTGGCGCTCATAGACCTGCAGGGGTTGGTGTTTCACCATGCTCCTTCAGTCAGTCCTGCTTCCAGGGCTCTAACATCCCACTGGCTACCGAGTACCCTGTGAGAAAAACAACAGAATAATGTTGACGATAAACAATACAGATACAAATATTAAAAACTGGGGATGTGGCTGTGTTCAGAGTTAATCCATCACATTCAGACTCATGTTAAATAAGAATCAGTACACACCTGCCATCATTTAAAGTGCCTCTGATTAACCCCATATAAAGTTCAGCTGTTTTAATTGGCTTTCCCTGACATTTACAACAAAATCTTACAGCAAAAGCCACTGTCCACAGACAGTCCTCATTGTTAAAGATCAGTCAGGAGAAGGCTGCCGAAGAATTTCAAGGGCATTAGATATACAACGGAACGCAGTGAAGACAGTCATCATCAAGTGGAGAAAATATGACACCACAGTGGCAATACCTGTCCAAAATTGATGAAAGGACCAGAAGAAAACTGGTCAGGGAGGTTGTCAGGAGGCCTACAGCAACATTAAAGGAGCAGTCTACCATATCCTTCAAACGTCTACGTTAAGCCGTTTCTTACAAAGAAAAACATCCAAGCCCAGCTACATTTTGGAAAAACACATTTGAGTTGTTTTACGGTCTGATGTAACCAAGGAACTTTTTAGCCACAACTCCAGAAGGTATGTTGGCACAAAGCCAACACTGCAGATAACCAAAAGAACGCCAAACCTACAGTGAAGCATGGTGGTGGCAGCAATATGCTTTGGGGCTGTTTTTCTTCAGCTGGAACGAGGACCTCAGGCAATGTGGAGAGAATTATAAACGGTCGCAAATACCAGTCAATGTTGACATAAACCCTTCAGGCTTCTGCTAGAAAACTGAAGATGAAGAGGAACTTTAGCTTTCAGCATGACAACGATCCAAAGCATGCATCCAAATCGACAAAAGAATGGCTTCACAAGAAGAAGATTCAAGTTTTGGAGTGGCCCAGCTAGAGCCCAGACCTGAATCCCATCTGTGGGATGGTCTGAAAAATGCTGTGCACAGTAAATGCCCTCACAATCTGAGAGGTTTGGAGCGTTTCTGCCAAAATCAAAAGCTCCTAAAACACATTCTTTCAAACAGAGTTGTAAAAGTTCTGAACTGATTGATTTTTGTCTTATTTTTTTTTTTTTTTTACATCACTTAGTACAGTGGATATAAAAAGTCTGCACGCCCCTGTTGAAGACCAGGTTTCTGTGGAGGAACATGTCTGACATGCTGGTAAAAAAAAAAACACATGCTATCTTGAAAAGCAACATGATGTTCTGACACAAAGCCCAGTCTTTCAATTAAGAGCTTGTATCTCAGCCCATGTTTCCAATGACAACTGAGAGAAGGTTTCATCGATATAATCAACAGAGGAAAAAAAGAAAAGAAAATTGAGCTAAGAAGGTCATTATGAAACAATCATCTATTGAACATCACATCATACAAATTACAGTGAGCATGAATATATTGTTACATATATGGACTAAAAGGTGCATCTCTTCCTTTTATGTGTGATCGAGGAAGGCCATGAAAGACAAACAATGATAAATAACAAAAGTGACCTTTCAACCTCCAGTATCTATCTATCTATACAACCTTCTCTCTCTTTTTGGTACTGATCCAAAACACAGTCTTTTACATCATCCAACAAAATGTTTGGAAGACAACCAACTCTGGTGACTGTATCAGCTCTACTTGCCGCTGTAATAAAGCAAGAGAGCATCATAAAGCTGTGGTAGTGAACATGACAGGAAATACCAGACTGTGTTGTGTGAATAATCAGTTCTAACTTAGTTCTTTCACTGAGCTGTAGCTGATTCAGCACCGAGACCCTGTAATCAGCTATAATAACAATAATAACATTACAGCAGTGCCGACTGTTATCGCAAGTTTACCTCACTCTCCAGGGACATGGTGCAGCCTGTTGTGCTGCAGCTGCAGCTACACAACACGAGAGTCATCAGTTGAATCGGGTGTTGTAAATGCATATTGGCGTTATCAAAGCATAAATGGTACATAATTAATAGCAGAATGAACAAAGTCTGCTGGAGAGACTCCGACAAAGATCATTAAAAGTGTACCCAGGCACAGTCGCGTTTCCCTGGAGCATTTTAACTGGTGATATTCCTCCAGAATAGTTAACAAGAGTTGCATCTGATGTCTCAGAGCAATTCTACATTTAAATACACTGTTCCTGCTGTAATCAGGCTGTCTCAGGACCTGGACAGCTGCTCATTAGCATCTGCAGCAGTGGCCATGTTTCCTGTTATTAACAAAACTGCTCTGAAGCGGTGGGCCTGACCCGAGGCTATAATGAGTGTGGCTCACCACAGCAGGACCACAAATGTCTTGACAGCCAGCGTGTAGTGCAGCTCCATAAGTGAAAGTGAAAAGAGTTAAACGTCATGCGTTTCATATTCAGCTACTGCGCGTACAATTGTTTTGTACTGTGTACAACGGTGGGGTAGCAAAATATTTTGGAGAACAAATACAGAAGTAAGCTAAAATATCAAAAAACAAACAAAAAGTAATACAAATGAACTACAATGTGCTCATGTTTTTGCATTGTAGTGCATGATGGTGACGAAAACCAAAGCCCTGACGCAGGAGCAGTCAATGCTGCGCTTTGACCAATGACTGATAAAAGGCCAACTCTGTCCAACAAAACCAGGCACAGACACGCTGTGCACAGGTTGTGTTCATTAATCACATTATGTTACACTACAATAGTGCCAAACATCACACAGTCACCCTGTCTGAGAAGCTACATAGCAGTCTGTGTTATGTACACCTTAATCAGACGGAGACCTACTTGACTACTGCCATTACAACTGTCTGATGTTTCTTCTCCATCAACTGGAGATAGATTTTATATACAGATCACAGGATACTGAGGCTGTTCAAAGGCTGACATTTGAAAATCTGGAGAAAAGACTAATCACACACAAATTTTTGTCATGCCTCAAAATGGTACATGTTAAATGGTAGTTTAACGTGGTTGTCGATGAAGAAAATTCACCTGAAAGTCTCTGAAGATTACAACACACACACAATGTGTGATATAAATGCTAATGTGAGACGTTTGTGTGTGTTGAAATGGGTGAGATTCTACTACTTTGTCAAAAATTGGGTTCAGCTGATATTCAACTGTATTAACAATTAGTTTAACGTTAATTCTGCCACGGGTATGCAAATACAAAACACCAATTCAGTTGGATTAACTTCAACAACAATGATCTCTCTTCCATGAGACCCATTTAAAGATGAATGTCTGGGCACGTCGACCAAGCCCATAAGACATAAAGAAAATATGCTGCAGTTGGTGGTTGTTTTGTTGCAACGTGTTTACCTCTCAAAACCTCAGTTCATGCCTGTGTTACAGCCACTTGTGTCCTCAAAGTCAAATATATCACGCACATCAAGGTTACCTCCGCTTAGCAGAACATCAAACAGCCCTTTAGGTCTACTTGTTTGATGTTGGATATTATCATAATTAGGCAGAGGAGCACTGAGGCTACAGATTTGTCGCCTTGAAAAGGGAGGTTCATCCATCAAGCCCCCAAAAAGACAGAAGGAAAAACCTGCCCTTCAGATAACCATCTGCTAAATACGACCCAGTGGAGAACCTTGAATAAAACTCACCTGGCAAAGCTCAATTAAAGACAACATGAGTAGTAACGTTCTAAATCAAATAATTTCTGTCCATCCAAGACACTGCAGTAGCCCTGTTGTATTTTGCCAACGTGGATACGACACCTCTGACTACAGCAGAAACGTGGGCACCATAAGCAGCGTGGGTCGCACAGCCCCAGTGACTCACCGTGTCACAGACACAACAACTGAGCCACAAAATCTCTGACTCGGATTACAATAATTTAGGAGAGGGTACAATATTTTGTTTCACCTAATGATCAGCTGCACATGAGATTTTGTATTAACTTAATGTGCCATATCAACCTCCATCAGAACATCGCGGCCTCCTCTTCGTGACTTCTTCTAAATACCATTACAATGGAAGCAGCTCGTCAAACATTTCTGTTTGTCACAAGGTGAGGAGATGACATGACGGATGCATAAAAAAAAAAAATCCATTAATCACCTTTGTCATCGTTTTTTCTGCTGCCTCATTTCCTCCAATCAAAAGCATTGTGAGAGAAAACAGTCTGCTGGGGAGGAAATGCTTCAGCAGTTTCCCTGCAGAAAACCGTGTCTGAGGGAGAGGCCAAGCAGCAGAGAACTGTGAGTCAAGGCCAAAACACAAACAAAAAGTTTCTAAGAAATACTCCATTCAAAACACTATATATGTATATAGTAATACATATACCATGTTACATAACAGGCAAATATTACAAATAAATTGAAGCTGGAAATGTTGCATTATTTGCTTTTTCAATACAAGCTGTTCAACATTATGCTGCAGTTCAGCTTTCTCTAAAATTATAGATGAGTCTCACTAGTATTTCTTTGTTCCCAAAAAGAGTATAATAAAATTCAAAGGGAATCTAAGTGTTCTTGAAGCTTCCAAAAAGGCGTTGAATAAAGGCAACTGGATTTGCAGAATTCCTTGAAGACGTTTCTCCACTCATCCGACTCATCCGAGTAGCTTCTTCAGTTCTGAACGCCTTTTTGGATTACCGTACCCCGACCTGGATGACTGAGACCCCTCACAGACATAGCAGAGCATGCTAGCGTCTCTCAAAGTAGCAATGCACTTTTGAAGTACACTTTTGTATGACACAGTGATACTAATCACATTAAAGGTCACCTTTCTCGCATGATTTGGTCTAGAACTCCACAAGCAGTGTCACATAAACAGAAATGTGTTAACCTGCGTTAAACTTGGCCTCATTCATTCCATCTATTCCTAATCCTTGACATATCTGAATGATCTAACGTGCCTAATGAGAAGTGCAATGGATAGCGAGCACCATGGAGACATGACTGAACCATGTGATATCTGAAGATGCCTGTGAGGGGAGTGATTAGTGACACATGGGTGATAAAGCCTATTATGGGAAGCAAAGAGAGAGTCATTACATCAGCGCTGTTAAACCTGGCTCAGCAGACACATCTCAGCTGAGAAGTCTTGCTGCACATTTTAAAATTCATGAAAGATCCATTTTCCATCAGACTGTATTCTTGGCACTGGTATCTCCATGATACCCACCTCTTCTTGTGTTTAATATAAACAAACCATTGTTGCTGCTCTAGTGGACCCAATCACTTCCTGTGGAAGAACTGCTGCACACATCTCCAGTGTTTAGCCATGAGCTATATCAACTGTATCTTTATGTATTGAAAACAAAATTGTTAAAGATTAATAATGGAAATATTCAATAATTTGTTGAGCAAACATAATCACAACTTGATAGTCAAAAGAGTGAAACCTTTAGTTTGTCATTTCTGATTTGTAACCGATCACAGGCTAAAGGCTATAAATACTTCGCATATCAGATAATGTATTCGATATGTGAACAGGCACACTGACTTGCTGCGTCTTGCTTTTTTTTTTATTATTCCTCTTGCTGTGTGACAAACCCTGAGGAGTTTCCTGGGAAACCAAAAATCTTGCTTCAAATGCTCAGATTAAGCAAATTGAAAACAACAGTCCGCAACAGCTTCTGTTGAATGATTTAGCATTAATACACCACGTCAGGCTACAGCTCACAATCCCAACAGGAAAACAAAACAAACTTGGGTTTCTCAGCTTGGTTCATTTACACATAACCTTAATTTTACTTTTTGACCCTGCACATCCATAATGTAGACCACTAACAATGTATGCCGTGTAATACAAGCAGTGTAACAGAAACAAAGCTGATTTGTTTGTAACAGTTGAAAGAGCAGTGCCTCAAACGTATTCACGAATATCATCAGTTTAATATAAACTGCTATCAATTTAATATTGACCAAACCCTCATATCTATCTCTCCCATGAGTCAGCGTGGTATGCGGCATAGAAGTAATGGCCACAGTCTATAACCTCTTGTTCATCCTGAGTCTGAAATTAAGTTCCACCACAAACCTCTCACAATATCTACCAGTAAGTGACAGCCGCCACAGGGAAAGTGAATACTGCAGAAAAACATCACTACCCCAAGCCTTTCATACATACAGTAACTCCAGTTGGTATCAGTAACTCATAACTCGTAGTTTTCTAGCCAAGTACAGTATTTCCAATTTATGCGTGCATCCAGAGGATTTTGGTGTGGAAATTAGGTGGCTGAAAAACAAAAAAAAAAAAATCTATGGCTTTGACTTTGTTAGGGGGTAGGGGCAGACCTTGCACCTATAAACAGGAGCACATTCAAATTAGCAGCCTTTGTACAGAATATTGAAAGACGAAAAATACAGATTAGCTGACTGTATCTAACCAGGAAGAATGATGCTGACAGGGTAGAATTAAGTGCATCCTCCCTAACAAGAAGTTGGCTCTGATGTCAGGATGAGCTGATGTCAGGAAAATCACTGTCAAGTACTTTACTCAACATTTTTCTTTGTATATGTTTCCATAATCAGCAAGAAATGCTTATCCAGACTAAAGAAATTCAGTATCAACTGGCATTATAAGTGGAAAAGTCTATTTATTTATCTAAACAATAACAGTATTATTTACACCACAATATTAAGTCATTAGCAGCAGACTTGCAGGTTCCTTATTACTTCTTTTCCCAGAGAGATGTAGCAAGTAAACTGTTAAACAAATGAATGTGGTTGTAGCATATTCAACATATCAACTTGTAATTTCCACACTTGGTTCTTTAAATAGTAGCGTACATACTAAATAAGGACAAGTCTCAAATTATGAATAAAATGTAAGTGAAATTAATTCCAGGCAAAATCTCTGAACACTAGGTACTAAACTATACTAGTAAAAAACAAAAAAATTTAAAAAATGAAATAAAAAATAGTTTACTCCATAACATACAAGCAACCACTGGTAAAAAAAAAAGGAAAAGATTTTACAATTTGCAAAGCCTAGCTTGAAATGAGCATAACATGTTGCCTTCAAAGTTACCTTGCTACCAGCACTCTTAAACATCATCCTCATGTGTGTCAGCTGGCTGCTGCACAAAGAGCCTGAAGGAAGCAGTGGTGTGTTGGTTGATTACAGGTTGGAAAGCAACCTATTTAACATCCAGACTGCTACAAAGGTCAAAACTGTAAACATAGTGGAGTTACTGTATGCAGACGACTGTGCCTTTGTGCCTCATACATCAGAGGCTCTGCAAGCAACACTAACAGCTGCTGTTAAGGCTTATAGTAGACTGGGTCTTACAGTAAACACTGCAAAGACAGAGGTATTCTGCCAGTGGAACTCCCCGTCCCCAACTCCACCAACATCACCTGTCTTCAACATCGACAACAGGCTCTTAGCCGTAGTTCCAGATTTCAAATATCTTACAAGTATCCTCTCAAAAAGCTACAGTATGGACAATGAAGTCCAAAACCACATCAAGGCTGCCTCAACATGGTTTGGTAGTCTGCATAAGAGGGTGTTTATGAACAAAGATCTCTACATACACACCAAGGTAGCAGTCTATCAAGCCATCTGCGTCTCCACACTATTGTATGGCTGTGAAGCCTGGACCGTGTGAAGACCGTGACCCTGTATCATCACCACATCCATCAGCACATCAAATGTCTCAAGTGCATCTTTGGGCCAACTTGGCATGACCATGTACCACACAGGGGTTCTGAAGAGAACCAAGAGTACCAAGAGTATGGAGGCCACATTTCTTCAGCACCAACTGCGATATGTTGGCCACACCATCAGGATGCCGAAGGACAGGCTTCCATGCCAACTCCTGTATCATGGCCAGGGATCTGCCGGAGGTCGGCTCAAAACAGCACGGAAGACGTGGAATACAACGCACGCAGCTGGAAAGCTCTGCCTCCGAACGCTCTTACTGGAGGCAACTCCGCCAAGCTGGACTTAAGTGCTTTGAAAAGGAGAGGAGTGAGGTGAGAGAAAGGAAACATCAGGGGAGAAAGATGAGCACTGCAGCCAAGATCAACACTGACTTCATGTGCCCCCATTGCAATAGACCTTGTCACTCACATATTGGATTTGTGGTCACCTCAAAACACACTGAAAGAAGTAGAAGTGATCATCTGATACAATGTACTACCATAAACTAAGCTAAGCTTGGTGACATTCACAATATTCTTCGATATGTTCACAAGAGTCAATTCAGTTGTACCTTTAAGGCATTTGCACTAGAGACCTGAGGCATAATGGCTATTCACCAATGTTTGTTTCCCATTCCCATTCCCAATGTTCATTTCCCATTTAATGATGATTGATTCTGAAACTAATAGAACATATTATACCAATAAACTTGATTAACTGCACTCACTATGAAATTAAGAAAGCCTAAGAAAGTGCACCATGTATAACCATTTAACACAGACAGGAAAGCCTGACTGCCCACAAATAATAACTAACTCTCAGAATAATTGGTGGCCTCTTGTGTCCAACTTAGCTGAGCAGTCATTAAAGCATTTATACATTGAAACTGAGATTTAATTGACCAACTTCAGGGCTAGACTGTGTCAGCTAATAAGGGTACTACTGGAGCACAACGCTAGCCACAGGAAGAAAACGATTGTGTGGAGAGACACATTTCTAGTTGGCCTACAGCAGCAAATAACAGAATTAGTAGAGTTGGGGGAGGGGTATCATACAAGAACGTCCCAACAACGTGACACTCCATCAATCAGGGAACAAAAAAATTGGGTCAGCAATAATCCGAGGGAAGAATAATTAACAGGAAGAGGAAGTGGCGTGTATTTCATTCATTTCCATTATGAGAGTTAAACAAGGGGGGAGAAAATCCACCCACTCATTTCAGCGCAGACAAAACAACAGAGATTTAATGGGGTCAAGTAATGTGGCAATATCGCTCTCATTTTTTTACATGGAACTCAAAGTAATCTTTAAGGAGTGGGCTTCAGTTTCAATTCTAAAGCAACCATCTGTCTGTGGAAAGGTACTTGAGTAAAGATGATTTGATAGTGGAATAAATTTGGTCTGATGCATGAACAACGATCTGGTTCAATGCTGCAGGGTCAGAATTTGATGAGGTTACTTGAAGACAGTGAAAAATAAACAGAGGCCATATCTCAGTGCATCTGATGTCTTGTGGATGAAGGGCTGGTCATTATTAACTTCTCTGTTCAAGTACAGTAAATTACCTGTCAGAGTCAAAAACGGATGTATTCTCAATGCTTTGGTATATGCAGTAAGGGTACCACACAGATATGTTTTGGAGCAAAGGCAGAAAGGGAAACTTCACAAAAACACACAACAGGCCTCCCAGCTATGAGATGACAGTGGTAAATTATCATCTGCCATACCACTGTTCTGGCAGCGGACGGTGTGTGGGTTTGAATAATTATCACCTTAAAGACTCTTGTCTGTTTATTGTATATCAGTACCATGCTTTCTCATCACATCCAGTACAACATGTGATTTTGGATGTCCTGTCCAGAGCTCCCAGGAGGAGCCGTGCACAGCTACTTGGAGGTTTATGGAAAGACTGGCAGTTTTGCCAATATGAACTCTCAAAATCACTAAACTCCCCCCAAATTACAGCTAGTGCTTTGACTTACGTGGCTAACTCGGGTTTTTCTGATAATGGTGCATGTTTTTAGACATAAGACAAGCCTTTTAACCAATGGGGCTTGATAAAGAATATTGGAGTTCATCCTCCTCTTATAACTTCTTCCTGAGACAATGTTTGTTTCCATCTACAAAAATACAGCATGGGTATATTATGGATGGAAAGAAAGTGATGCCAACGAGCAGGGTGGTGAAGAGTATTTGTAGGGAAATAAAGGATAGTACTTCTAGGGGCAGTTTCATAAGCAGCACTAGGTGTGCACCATTTGGATCCTACATTCGAGCCTTATTTGAAGAAGTGTTTTTTAAAAACAGCTTTCCCAGCCTCACCTTCATCTGGATTTGATGCTCTTTCTAGCTTTCATTAAGGCTTTCATAATGAAGCAGAGCTAAGCTTTAAGCTTCTGTGCTCGACTCGCCTGGCATATCATCAGCTTCCATTATCAGCCTGTTCTGGCTATCTGGGCACATAAATGTTAATTCACCAAACTGTTCATGAAATGGACCATGAGTCTGGTAATGTAACAGAAAATATGGGCAGATATTTCTGTGCACTTGTCTACTAATGACTCTTGATACAGCCCATTTTATGTATCTACATAATGCATTTCATCTGAAGGGGGGTTAAGGTAACACGCAGTTAAAACCACTTCCAAGGCTACTTTTAACAGTTTTTCAACCACAGCTCCAATTATTTTTTCACAATATCCCATGCTGTAGAACATTCGGTGTTTTATTCAACAAATGTCACCATTTCTTTTTAATTCAGATGCTGACATCAATTGTAATACGGAAATTATATTTTTTGATGATCCACTAGACACCTGAAAGCGCCCGGTTGTATATGGCACCGAGACGTTAGCAGCAGATCCTTTAAGCCCTATAAGTTGCAAGGTGGGGCCTCCACAGATTGGACTCGTTTGTCCAGCACTCCCCACCAATGCTTGATTAAACTGATTGAGGCGTTATCCGCTTCAACTGTTATAATGTTATGTCTGCTCGGTGTATATCTAAACACCTCATTGACTCTCTAGCACTGATACCGTGGCCTGAAAAGCAAACAGCTGACAAAGACACCCATGGCATGCAGAGACATGGTGGTAACCATTGTTGTTCCATGTGGCAAATTTGAAGACCAGCCAAGTTTGTTCAAGCCTCTTAAGTCAGACTGCTTTTTCCCCCTGAGGCAAGAAGGAAAAGGAAAAAAAAAAAAGTGGTTGGACGAGTATGTTTTATCAAGGTGCCATCTGTAGACCGACACAAGCACTCCTCACTGCCACCTGTACGTTGGCATCGAAACAATCTGTGTCCTTTAATGTGACTGCTATCTAACTGGGAGGGAGAGCCAGACGAGCAGGTGCCACCACGATGAACTTAGATTTCTGAGCGAGAAACAAAGCTTTATCCTTAGGCGAACTTTGGCCTATTTAACTCAACAACTCTACAAATCGATGTAATTGTGTTGGCAACTTCATCATAAATTGCGGAGAGGGTAATACGTTGAGGTCACAATGATTGTTGTCACACTATTAAGTTCTATTTTCGATGACTAAAAGCCAACAAACCTATTTCCCCGCAATAAATGGGAAATACTCTATATGGCTTAAATAAAACCACATTACTAAATAATAAGTTCAACATATTGCCAATAAAGATGATTTGATATATGGTAACAGCTATAATCACATGTTACTTAAGGGTTTGCTGTAAGAGTTGTGGCATTACAAATGAAAGTCCCAATCTTATTTTACATTAATTTACATTTTCCCAGCTACACGAGCCAGAAGGTGGGAAAACTGCAACGGATGAAAGGAAAACAAGCAGTCTCATTATTTGGTCAAGGAAGTATTGTTGCCTGTTTTCAAAGGGGAACCTCAGAACTCCGCTCCACCCAGTTTATCTGAGTGCGGGTCTTTGAACAGAGCTCGAGTTGCAAACTAGCAAAGACAGCAAGCCAAGGACTCCAGTGTTCCTCTGAGAGTTAAATTATCAGCAATTTGCTTTGAAAATGAAACCAGCATAAAAAAGATTTCTTACCGGCCTTTACAGTGGGCTTCTACTTGACAACAATTCATTGGAAACTACACTGTAAATAGGGGTGGCCTCACAGATTTTTTTCTAGTATTTTTTTATTGTACTGGACAATGACCAGAATCTGCAGTGACTTGGAAACGTCAATATGGTTGAGATAGTTGTGTTGCTGAGATATAACAGGGCCATGATCCTCACAGAGAGGGGAGGGGAGGGTGACGTTCTGCCAAATAATCTGTTTGACTATCAGAAGCCGGCACAAACAAGTTGTGTTTGTAAATGAGACAGAAACCTTGTTTGTTTGGCTGATAACTATAGTACAGTATGTAAAATCTTTCTCGGAAGGGCTGCACACTTCATGAAACAGTGGCATATCTAACAAACGATATTTACAGAAATGTGAATGGTGCAAGCACAGCCCCCACAGCCCACTCTAACGTGGAAAGACACTGAAGTGGGTGCGTTATCAATAAAAAGGCAGAAGAGACCTTCTTGTCATGGTAGTCAATCATTCAGCTTGTTCTGGTTATATTCAGCGCATATCAGCTAAACATATTGCTCTGTACTAGACACAATGAAGAAATAATATTTTTGAGTATTCTTTCACTGTGGTATTGATCAACCAATACCTTCTGCACTTTCTTGTTCGCCTCTCTTTAATAATAAGAGGATATACTATCATTTGAGGTTAGTGCTGGTTAGTACTGGTTTCATCAGACAACATAGTGCCTGGTCTGACAATCGCGTGCATTATATTCTTAGGGTAAAGTCTTACACTAGCAGCTTTCCAGGATGAATTAATTTACCGTCAGACAGACTAATTCAAAATTATATCAAAGCAATTGTCTGTGAGACAGCTATCTCCAGGATAGGCGATCACAGAAGATGAGAATGAGAAATGCCCGTAACAACTGAGTTGGGGGGGATTTAAAACGTCACGTATAAACTTGAAAACGATGGCTTGCATATCACATCTTAAAAAAACAGCATTGAATATCTTTCAAAAAGCATAAGCTTACTGGTCTACATTTTGTGTATCAACTTTCATCCAAGGCTTCGTACATTAATCAAGACAAACAACAAAGATTTTGTTTTGGCACAACGTATTGATAGACTATTGACGGACTGAAGACTAGGTGCACTTTCAACTGGGCTTTTTCTTTGGTTGACTGCAGCCATAGCTTCAGCGAGTGGAACAACACGATAATCCGATCGATTCATGGGAGCACTACACATTTCAGAAACTTTCAGACTTATGCCAGCTCTGTGTGGAAGTCCATTAGGGGATGGACACAAAACACAATGCCCGTTTGTGTTCGTCACAGCTTTAGGGCTGTGAGGTCGAGACTCACACTTTTCCTGGATAATTCAGAGCTGCATCATCCATATGCGTTTCTTACATAGATAAACGTATTTTAAAAGAATCTCAATCTCTTGTAACGTGAATTTTAGCCGTGGGTTTCCACTAAGGGGCAACTGTTTAAAGTTATAGCGCATAAAGAGGAGTACACAGTGGCAGTTACACAAACAGGAAAGAGAGGCTAGGACACAAAATCAATACTTGACCCAAATGGACAATATGGCCAGCTACACACAACATCTCCAAATGTCTAATCAGCAGCGCAACTCCTTTCCAATTAAGCAGAGCTGGTTTAAAAGCTCTACAGTAGAACATAAATTCAGCGGAGAACCGTATCTCTGCAAACCTGTGTGTGTAAAAAGCAAAGGTGACCAGTAAGTGGATTACTGCTGTGAACACAGTGAAGCTGGTAATGTAAATATCCTACTATTTTCATTTATTCTTCTAAAACAATAGTTCTAAATCTTGACCTTTAAAGCACTTTTTTTAAATAAAATAAGTCGCCCATATAATACTCAAGCGAGAAAGCGAATTCTCAGAACATCAAGTGCAGCTACATGTTCCGTCACAACTTTCTCCTCACGTGAGACACAACAGGAGTCTCGAAGTCGTGGCGCAAAAACATTTTCTTGGAGCTGGCTGCCCGCAGGACAGAAGCCCCACTCGCTGTGCAGAAGTATAAACAGGAGGTTCAAAAACACAGTGTTGACCAAACTCTGCTCCCAAATCATTTAATCCATTTATAGATGTTGTAAAAAGCAATAAAGTGGGAGCAGCCTTGCGTAGACACTTTTAGTCTGAGTCACCACTCAAACTCTGGCTAAACATGACCCTACCCGTTGAATAGTCTTTATTTACTCGGGATGCGAGTAAATGTAATCTGTTATCTGGAGCTCTCGACAAAAACAACCATGCTTGTTTTTACTTAAGGTGTTATAGTGACATATGGTGAAGTGTTAAAGCAGTCAAAGGGGTTCTAACTGCGCCAAATGGATCCCGCTCATTTTAAACTTCCTCTGGTGCAGGGCCAATAGGTAAAAAAAAAAAAAAAATTAGCGTAACAATAGCAAATGATGGTATCCTGTGTGATATTTCTTGCCAGTGCACCTGGAATATCCAAATGGCATTCACCATCTTGCAAAGAGAAATCAGCCATGTCATTAATTATGCAAGTGCCAAGAGCGCTATACACAGCAAACATAAATTCCCACTGGACAAATGAGTGGAGGAGGCCATAATTCCTCTTTAGCTCTAACCTGCATCATCAACTGTACTGCTTTATGTATGATAGAAATGCAAAAAAAGTGGTAGCAACTCCTGCTGCATGTATCAACTGGGATACAACATCATGGGCGTGTGCCATGGCTCATCCAGTGAGCAGTGATAGGAGAAAACCAATGATTATTCATAACAAGCCTGAGGACTTGAGAGCAACCTAGCTTGTACTCAACTGTTGGCACGTTAGAGGAACTCCAGCTACTTTAACGTTTGTTTAAAAAACAAAAAACAACTAAAAATACAAATAGTTAAAAAAAAAAAAAAAAACGTAGATTCTAATGACATTTGTGAATTATCTTTGCTTCGGCCAATGTAATACATATATATCTCAGACTCACCTGTCTTGGGACTGCTGACAATGTTTTTATTATTATTATTATTTTTACAGTTACTTTGCAGGTCCGCAGCAAAAGTTGAGAGTTTTCCGGTAAATTGCCCCTCGTGAGTGAAATGGGGACAACCCGTGTGGGAGAGGTAGGGGTGGGAGGCTCACCGGTAAATGCTGACTGAGCCGAAGTTTTACAACGAAAACAAAGGAAGGGGAGAAAAAAGAGCCGGTACAGAGCGGGCGGTTCTTTCACCTCTAGATAAAAAAAAAAAGGAGAAAAAGTCTTCTTCCCGTTTTCAGCCACTCCGTCCTGTGCGGGGTCTCTCTTTGACGCTCTCTCCGCGTATCTCTTCGGGATGCATTCGCCGCTGGAGTAACTCAATGTACTGAATGGTGGGAGGAGTGAGTGTCGGTCTTTTTATCTCCAGCCCTCCAGTACAGTGAAGGCGTCACCACGCTGACTTTACTCCCGGTCTGCGCCTTCACGTCACGTCGAAAAACTCGTTAACCACAACGCTATGCAGTTGAACTGTTGTTTTAACCCCCCCAAAAAATAAAGTCAAACTCCTGGGTACCTTTAAGCTTTTATATTAAGTAATTAGTAGTAAATGTTTCTTTTCAATTGAAAATCGATTATTAAAACGATGGCGCGGCTGCCATCATCGGATCCCTCCAGTTGGCATTTGTAAGCAGAAAATCCGATGCTACCTGAAGGCAACAAAAGGCAAACCATTTAAACCAAAGGACATTTTATCTGTTAGTTGTGTAAACAGCAAGTCTGATTCACCATTCATCTGATTTCCCGACACAATGGACGTATTTTGACCTTGCTTGGTGACCAATGACAAATATGAAAGAGTAAAATTTTTCATTAAAAAAAAAAACAAAAAAAAAAACATAACTATAATATTGTATTTCAACCATACAATCTGTATTACTTACCTCTGATTAAACGTCTTACTCTTTGGTCAGGTTACTTGTTACTTGTATTTGAGTTGCCTATTTTAATGTCCCTATTTTCTATGATTATAGTGCAGTTGGAGATGTTAAATCTGCCTTCCTGCACCACTGGAAGCCATCGCCTCAGATTAAATTAATTTCCTTTCAGTTACAAATCTCTTTAAATCCCCACGCAAATAAACTGTCAAATTACCAAAGGCCCTTTGTGCAGTAAGTGTTTTCCAAATTAAGACTTTGTCATCCTCCATTGACACATACCAGATGACTCATTAAACAAATCTGATTTATTGATTTCTGTCTCAAGAACACCATCTGCAGTCATAATCAGAGACAGCATGTAATGTCAGCAGACCCTCATAATCGACCGGCGGACACGCTGAGAAACATTTGGCGTTCGTCTTATTTGTCCTATTTGCACCACAATGCTCAGAAGGCTGGCCACACATGGGGAGAGGCAACATAGCGAATGAATGGGCTAAAATACGCTTCACTCACATTTGAATATTTGTTTTTGTCGGTTTTATGAATGCAAAGTAACATTTAGCCGTAATTAAATGCACTGAAGACAGCAAGAAACACACTGTACCGACAGCGCAGATAAAATTTAATCCCTCACTTAATTGGAAATCCGAGCGTTGCTGTGCCATCCAAAAGGGGCATCTGTCAAGCTTTTTTATTAAAAAAAATATTGCAGTTAGTCTAGTTTCATTTAATGGATATTTTCTCCCACAATATCAGAGTTTTAACGCCTCACTGTTTTTCATCCAGCCATTTGGACCAAATTTTAAAAAATGCATTTCTAACATGCATATGCTTAGTTTGCTGCTTATCTTACATCTTGTTTTCACTTTCTCCTCAGTTTGTTGGGTATCACGTAGGATACGTCGCCTCCTGCTGCTCAGGACTAACGGACAAAGTCCCAGTATTTATTGTGCCCGAGGACACAGCGAAGCTTCCTCAGACTGTGATGATCACGTCAGGCAATGACAGGTCCCTGGTGTGTGGAATGACTCACCCGCAGACGTGGATATGGCGTTTGAAGTCTTCGGCCATTTACAGATCAGTTGCACTTAATTGCCCGGCCCGAACTCAGGGCATTCAAGTGGTTAAAAGGAATAACTGTTCAAGATTCATCACCAAGGAAACAGTCGGTGCACTGGTGTTGCCAGAAAACGTTCGCAACTGATTGAGATGGAGATGAAGAGGAGATGAGTGTGCATACGTGTGTCCTTGTACGTTTGTGTCTTAAGACATCATTCACGACACAGTGAAACAATGCACTCTGTGGATGCTGGGAGATAATAAACATCATTGTGCAATGGCAGGTGATAGAAAAGTGCCGTTGTCAAACACTCTTACAAGTCATGCAAAATCTTTTTCCGTTGGCTTTCCTTCTACTTAGATTTAGTTAGGTTTATTCTACCATTGTTCACTTTAGTAAGTGTTGGTATTCAGAGCAGATAAATGAGATAAATGCTGAGGTTATATTACCTGCATTTCATTCAGCCACTCATGCTCTCAGTGTGCATCTACGTGGTGGGAAGCAAGGTAAATGTTCTTCTCAGGATGTTTCACCTATGACATATCCACTTTTGAAGTGAATGACCCCAGGCTTCCCTGCCCTTCTCTCCACAGGCTGGCATTAGTCAGTGGCTCCAGCTGCTGAGCTTTGTTTTGAACTCCACCCATTTTTAAATGCCACCCAGCTTCCATGGGCAGGAAGGGTGGGATGGACTGGTAGGGGTCTCCTCTGCAGGTGATGTCACATGATGAAGCCGGAGTGAAACGCTTGTGACCAAGATTTGACAAAGCACCGACAAGATCAACATGGGAGATTGTATGAGAATATCAACAAAGACAGACTGTGTTGTCCAAATCCCAGATTTACAGTCTGTTCTGACTTTGAATGTCTGCTGGAATGTCACGGTAGGGTAGGATATATTCAGAAGCAACACTGGAGAGGGATTAAAACAGCACTGACTTAGTACAATACTCAAAGATGTGCTTATGGAATTCTTTACAAAATCAATTACTTGGATCTGATGTAGTTTATCCAATGTGTGTACTGTACATTTGACTACTATCACACAGGTAGAAGCCAGCAAATGTTAAATGTCAGTTTCTAAATGAAATCTTAAATCTTTAAAAAAAAAAAAAAAAAGTGGCTTTTTTTGTTGTTTGTTTTGCCACAAAGAAATTGTAAGCCAGAAAACTGCATAAATTTGAACACCGATGGCAGTAACCGTGTCTGGCCTCTATCTTTGACTATTAATAGAATATTGTCTCCTTTCTAAAAGAGCATTAAGTTCCTGACCACGAATATACCTTTGAAATATGGTCTTTCTATGTCCATGCTCACAAATAAAAAGTGTTTATTTGTCACTTCATTTTGAGGATGCTGTCAAAAGGCTGGTGTAATTTATTTGGTTGCATTTTACTCCCTCTTGTGGTTGTTTGGCGACAATACACTGCAACGTCTGTGCCAAGGTTATGTTTGCCACTGTTTCTTCTACTATAATAAAATATTAGTGTTTCTATCAGAAGTTGACAAACTGACTACGAGTTGATGTCTCCTTATTTGTTTATTGTGATGCTTTGAGTTTTTTCCTCGTGCATATTTGCAATGATACATAAACAATGCAATGGCAACATTTGGATATTAAGATGAAGCCAATAAATATATTCAAACCCGTTTCTGTAGAAAGAATACAGACTTCAATCTCACCTCAGGTGAGACTGTAATTATAGGGAAGAAATCATGAATGCCATTTGTGGAAGCTTTCACACTTTTCCCACCAGGGGGCATGTTCCTGCCATACTAAAAAGAGTCACCTGACTTGACCTTCCTCATTATTTCACCATAGCTACAGTTCACAAGTTGTAGGTTCAAAATAGACTTTTATCGGCTCTGTTAAAGTTACAGAAATTATCCATAAATGGTGCCATGGTATCCATGCAATACTGGTAATTTGTTCAATTCAAGTATCTTAAAGTCTATCACCAATTCATTGATGTTAACTAGACAAAACAAATTAAATTACTTTTGAATCTATTAAATGTGATTGTTAAGTGACAGTGTGCCATGAATGACTTAACGGTCAAGACTCGTGTTGTAAAAATCTGCTGAAAAAGTGAAATTTTCATCTCTGTCTTGGTAATTTTAAGCTTCACATAACTCTTAAGTGAATTTAAATCTAATTAACCAAAGAAGCCATGAAATGTAATGCCCTGTAATACAATCATCTCACCAAGTCATTACAGTCTACATGACTGCCTCTGGCAGGTTGGCACTGGCGTTGCACATGAACAGATTAAAACATATGTATATTACTTGCAGCATTCACAAACACACACATTCAGAAAGTTACATCACGCAGCTGAGTGGTAACATTTCTCAGCTCTTGCGTCATGGTCTTCTTGGCTGCTGTGCTCCTCTTTCTTCAGTTGTCGTCGAATTGTGCTCTACACTTTTCGAGAGTGGACTGGACACGTGACGTTAGCAGTTTGGAATCGATATAAAATGGCTTCGGACAATTAGAAAGATTTAGAAAACCTCTTTTTGTCAAGTTAAACATGTGAGAATGGTTCAAACTGTCTCTTTGATTCGAGTTTCTAATGGAATCAGTAAACAATTTTAGAGGCCGTATGAAAAGTAAATTGGAGGAAGCCAAGCAGTGATATGTCAGGAACAAAGCTGCTTTGAAACCTCTCAACAGCTGCTGTTGGTGTTTTTTGAAGTACTAACACAGATGGCGGTCTGTGAACTCCTCTGTTTGTTCCCATCCCCTGTGCACATCTACAGCAACCACAGGGTAACTGCACTAACAACAGTATGAAGTTTGCTTAATTCTGCTTAAGATGTAAGTCGTTGCATAGTTACCTCACATTGCCCAGTTAATGCCTCTAAAACATCCATAATCATGTGTGTAAACGTGTTCCTATACTCTCAACCGTGTACACAAACTCATTTAAATCCAAGCGCGCAGACAAGACGTGAACTTCTACTGAGGAAATGCCAGAAAGCAGAAAAAGCTGCTTATGCTGAGGCTAGTGTAATGACGCCCAGATGTTGCATGGGCTCCTGTCCTCAAATAGCTCGTCTTAGCCGTAGTTACATAACAGTCGCTCCACCCTCAGACATCTTCTATTCCTACGCGTATATCAGAGAAAATGAGACTTACACGTGCCTGAATTTACTTACTGGCATTAAAAGTAAGCTTTCAATTTTCCCTTAGTGAAATGTTGCATCATTTAGCGTTTTTCATATACTCGTGCTCTGCAACAGTCGAATGCACTACGACGTTTCTGTTGCATGTTGGTTGGTGGTTCAGAAAAGTTCTGGAAGCTTCTATATGTGCACAGGGACACGTAAGCACACGTGATGAAATGGTATAAATGGTATTTAGGCAGCATAAAGCAGTAATTGGTCTTGGATAACCCGTCTGGATGAAGGAACGAATCATTAACATGCTGTTCAGGCTTTTTTTTTTTTTTTTTTTTTACCAAAAACATCCCTGAACGCTGCTCTTTGCATGTAATAGGAGCCTTTTCTGTGAATCATCCAAAAAATGAAACTGAAAAAAAGTCATCTGAATATGTTAAAGTTTTCTTGAAGACATTGTGCCACTCATTCCAGTGGCTTGTTTGATTCTAAATGACCGGTGGTAATTTATTATTTTTTTTATTTAGAACATTAGATGAATAACAAAACAGAAACCTGAACACAAACACGCCCAGTTGCTCTTTTTTGCTTTGTTTTCTGGATATACTGTCACACACATAATGATACTGTATATATTATATCTTGTGATTTTTTATTGCAATAATGGTAATGTTTTCTTTGTATCATAGATATAAAATCTTTACATTATGTTCTTGCTTTTGTCTTCCCATTTTGAAGACTGTACCTTTGTAGAATGAAACGCTACTATTTCAAGATACATGAAGCCTGCTGTGAGTTCTGTACAGACTTGCTTGACCCAGGAGTGGCACTCACTCTGCACATACTGAAGAATTTCATTGCAAACTGTGGCTTCTGTGCCTCTCTGAGAAACACAAACAACAGATGAGGAGGTTAGTGTGTGGGTGTTTTCTGTTGTATCCATTAGATAATAAATTTAATGGCTTCACACACTGTATGAACTGATCAGCATTTGGTGGTTTAATAAAATCCGTGCTGTAACTGCACTGTGGCCTTGAGGCCCTACGGTTCCTTAAACTCCAGCGAGGTGTTCTGAGCTCTGAGAGAGGAGCAAACCGTGGATTAAAGGATTTACAGAAATCCTCAGTTTGGACAACATTTTATTCTGCATATACGTAACTTGTAGCGTGTTCTGCGCCGAACCTTCCCTTTTGATACGACGTAAATGAAATGTGTTCATCTTCTTTCCAAAGATAATGCACAGCAAAGATAATTTCATGACCAGCCTCATTCAGCTGTTAGCTTTGTTGATTCGCTAGCAAAAAGTTAAGGAAGGAGCTCCTGGGCAAGTCTCGGCAGGTTTTACGACAGTGGTCCTCCATTGAACCCCCAACTATCAGACACCCTGCAGGCAGCAGCTGAGTTGCACAGACGTGGCACTGTGGGGGTAGGGTGGGGGCAGGGCTGGAGATCTTGCAGTGAAGCATGAGCACTACTGAACGAAGCTTTTTAAGTTCTGGACATTTCCATTGGAAAACAGAGTAGCTGTATCATGTAATACAGAGCGAAATA
Source organism: Mugil cephalus (assembly GCF_022458985.1). NCBI lineage: Eukaryota > Metazoa > Chordata > Actinopteri > Mugiliformes > Mugilidae > Mugil > Mugil cephalus. The sequence goes on from NC_061778.1 coordinate 22,286,283, forward strand.
CAACTTTCTGAAAACAATGTGTCCATTCAGTATTGTGGTATCTGTCTGCTGAGATCGCAAAAGCAAAAAGAAGTGTCCCAGAGGCTCATACACTCAAACACGCAAAACAGCTTTGCTATACAACGCACGTATATTTAAGAATAATTTAATCTGTAGTTAAATCATCTTTATCTTTATATTTATCTTTTACATGTGATGAAATCAGGGTTTAAGGTTGAGTCAGCATTAGGACCTAGAGACTGGGACACACTTTTGTGCATCTGCACCCAAGACTGACTGAGAATCAGATCTTCTCTGAGTTTCCGTCTGAAGTCGCTTGTGGGAAACTCTCAAAGCTGACCCCAGACCAGAGCCGATGCTTTAACCATCCAGCTTTTCAGTCCACCCTGTGATTTCAAGGGGGACGTCCCAGCAGCTCCCAGCTTCCTGAGGAAACACAGACGCCCTCATTTAAATATCCCATTCCCACTTCTAGAAGATTCTCTCTTAGGATATAAAGAGCAGGACAGGAGTGTGCTGCAGTCACACGTTCCACAGGACACAACCACGAGACGAGAGACCCTGCGAATCTGTGCCAGGTAAGGACTAACACACGACTGTCTTTGTTTGCAGGAAGGAATGTGGAGGAGTGAACGGACGGCTTTGTTTCCATGGTTTAAAGTTACAGATTGAAATCTGCTGCTTTTCTCTGCTTGGCTGATCTGTATATTGTCAGAGAATACTTTAACAATACTTTGCAGGGAAAAGCAGCAAATAGACTTTTAATGCAGCTTATCTTAGCAGAAAAATACCAACTATGTGCTTCTTGCATGTCACTGCAGCTTTGCCAACTACTCAGACATATTTCTTACAGGAAGTCCATGCACACGAATCTTTTTAGTTTTATGTGTTACTTCAATCCGCTACTTTTGGGCGAGGCCCAAAACTTTCCTCTAGAAGGTACTGTTGCCCGACTCTGACATATCCGATTGGCATTTTCTGGCTCAGACACAGCCAATGAAAAACGATCACGTGTCCGATTTTAATATTAACCCGTTCAAATTCTGAAGGTTGAAAACTTGGAAACAGGATGACAGATATTATACAGGAAATACTTTGTGTGAAGAGTTTGTCTCCGTCAGAGCCCGATTATATTTTCACTGCCTGCTCTGTCGAGATTACTGCATACACCTCTTGTCTTTCAGAATGAAAATCGCAGACATCAAAACATCTCAAGGTATCCAGACATGAAAGTCATTCTGCTGTATCATGTATATGAAAATGCAGAGGTGCAAAACGCCTATCTCTGCGGAAGAAAAACAGTATGCCAGTGCAGTTGGTTATATACAGCCTGTGGCTCTGCATTTGGCCCTTTGTCTGAAAAAGTGATGTGTGGAGTTAGACATAGCCTGCAGGCACACGCCTTACTCTGATTTAAAAGGTAAAAGGTGGCCCATTGGGCTGCTAGAGGGATCGTGTAAAAGGCTCAAAAACTACAGACATTTCTAATATTTAGGTGACATTATTAAAGATTTGCAACAGTTTCCATCAATCACTGTTAATGCAGGAAGGTGAGAGGCATCATATTTCAACTTTGAGTCAGAAAACTGCTTCAGCTCCAGCTGCACAGCTTAGCCTTTAGCTGCTGCTGACGTGGCGACGAACATGTCTGCCTCAAACTGGAAGCGTTCCCAACCCTCTTGGTGGGCTGAGCCAAGCCTGCTCTGCCCCCACAGCTTCACATCCCAAGTATAGTCTTTGCACTGGCATTTCTTTTTCTGAACTATAATTTCGACAAAAGAATCTGTTTCTGATTATATATTTGTTCCACAAACTCCTTCTGGTTTAGTAATGTGGAGCTTTTCGTTTCCTGTTTGTTCCTTGTTCGCAGGCTGCTACAGCTGCATTTGGAGACAGACAGGATGTGGATGACTAACCTCGTAGCTCTTTGTCTGCTGGCCCTCGTGGCCTCTGCAGAGGACAAGAAGCTGAGCAGCCATGCTACCACGCTGGCTGACAACAGCGCCAACCTCGCATTCAGGTTTGCCGTTATGTATGTTTTATGTGCACAGAGTTGAGATCTCTGGAATTTCCATTTTAAAAAAAAATTCTTTCTGTGTTTTTTGATTCAGCCTCTACCACAACATGGCAAAGGAGAAAGACACAGAGAACATCGCCATCTCTCCTCTGGTGGTGGCCTCCTCTCTGGGGATGGTGGCTCTCGGTGGCAAGGCCTCCACTGCCTCTCAGGTGAAGACTGTCCTGAGTGCTGACAAACTCAAGGACGAGCATCTGCATGCAGGCCTCTCAGAGCTCCTCTCTGAAGTAAGTATTTCTAAGCACTTCTGTCTTAGCACCTTCTTAACATCTTAAACTAGGTCCTTTTAAATGTCTGTACACTGCAAATGTGTCACCGTTTACATCCTGTTCCTGCCCAGGTAAGTGATGCCAAGACACGCAACACCACATGGAAGATCAACAACCGCCTCTATGGCCCCAGCTCCGTGTCCTTCGCTGATGACTTTGTAAAGAGCAGCAAGAAGCACTACAACTACGACCACTCCAAAATAAACTTCAGGGACAAGAGGAGTGCTGTGAACTCCATCAACGAGTGGGCGGCCAAGTCGACAGACGGCAAGCTGCCCGAGATCACCAAGGACGTCCAAAACCCAGACGGAGCCATGATTGTCAACGCCATGTTCTTCAAACGTGAGTAGAAGTAGTGTCACAGCCTCTGCAGTTTTTCATTTGAGTTCATAAATTAAACCCTGTCAGAAGACTGGAGGCGTGTAACTGATAATTTTCTTCCCTACAGCTCACTGGAACGAGAGATTCCACGAAAAGATGGTCGACACCCGTGGTTTCCTGGTTACCCGCTCATTCACCATTGGAGTTCCCATGATGCACCGCACAGGTGAGTGCATCTTTACCTCAGATCTTATTGTGTCTTCGGAAGTGAAATAATTCTGCTGGAAAGAATGCAAGCATGATAAGATATCTGATGTGTCTGCTCCTCTCAGGTCTTTATGACTTCTATGAGGACACAGAGAACCGTATCTTTGTGCTGAACATGCCTCTGGGCCACAAGCAGGCCTCCATGGTCCTTATCATGCCCTACCACCTGGAGCCCCTGGAACGCCTGGAGAAACTCCTGACCAGGAAGCAGGTGGACACTTGGCTCAGCAAGATGGAGAACAGGGCTGTAGCCATCTCCCTCCCCAAAATCTCTGTGGAAGTCAGCCACAACCTGCAGGTATATGGCGGCAACTTAACTGTTAAATACATTTAAAAATCAGCCAACAACCCAGTTCATTGAGCAGTTCGTTTTTTTCCCTCTGTGTTTTCCAGAAACATCTGGCTGAGCTTGGCCTCACTGAGGCTGTGGACAAAGCCAAGGCTGACCTGTCCAACATTTCTGGAAAGAAGGACCTCTATCTTTCTAATGTCTTCCATGCGTCAGCCCTGGAGCTGGACATTGACGGAAACCCATACGACACCAGCATCTTCGGCACCGAGAAGCTGAGGAACCCCAAACTTTTCTACGTGGATCACCCCTTCATTTTCCTGGTGAAGGACAACAAGACCAACTCCATCCTGTACATAGGCAGAGTGGTTAGACCTAAAGGGGAAAAGATGCGTGATGAGCTATAATGTTAATGTTCTGTGAATGATGATGGGTAGCTTTGTTACTGAAATTATGGCAGGAGACAGCGTGTGTGTTTTTGTATGACTGTTACCTCAAGAGCACATTCCAGTAGGCAATCTGTGGACTGAATATCCGAGCAACACACTAAACCATCCCAGGGAAAAATGCTTCACAAATGCTTCACTCTGAAGGCCACTTGGATTCTTCATCTTCCCAGTAAAACAAAACAAAACAAAAAAACGTGCCTTGGTTTAAAATTTCTGCAAACAGACAGCAGTCGGCACCGCATGCTTATATTAAGTATGATCCCTTTTTCTTCACATCTGGTTGGTTTGAGAACAATCCATGTGCGTCTTCTTGCATTATCTTTAATGTTTAAAGAACAAAAAAGATCTTTGCACAAGCTTGTTTGACAGTCTCATTCCCTCCCTTGTTTCCCCTCCATTCTGCACTGAACTGTCCCTCTGCTTGAGCTGAAAGGTGCTTAATTTATGCTCACTTGCCAACCATTCCGCATTGTTTGTTGCCGTAGGTGTTTTCCACAAAGAAACTGTTGGACGTGCGATTATTGATAATGTGTTAATTTTTTTTTTCAATAAAATTAAGAAAATTATGTTTGTGTGTGCCGCTTCTATCTTTGAAAATCCTGTCTGAAAACCATCCAACCACAAAGTTCATACAGTCTGCACATAGTGTTTAAACAGAGGAATGTGAGGGTGATAGTCCTAACACATCAACAGAAAAGGATAACAATCTTTCCAGCAGAGTGGAGGTTAAACAATCCTCCCAGGTCTGGAATGTAGAGATTAACAATGAGGGCACTTTCCTGATGTGACCAATCTGCCGTAGATAACTATCCAGAGAATTTTGCGGGTCATTACTAACCACTAACTTAAGTGCTAAAATCAGAGTAATCCTTGTTGGGACGTCCCAGACAGATGAAAAGGGGGCAGGCGCTGCTCAGCAAAAGCTGGAGTGTAGGGTTCTCACGGTGAGAGGGAATCTCCAGCAGTTCCAGCAAAGCAGATTACAAAGATGTGGCTGCAATTCAACCATATCCTAACAAAAAAAATTAGTCAATTTACATGTGCCTTTCATGCGGTGTAATCATTATCATAAGACTTTTTGTTTTATGGGACATAAAATGGTGCACGCTCTTTATGAAGACTTGATTCCTCAGGTGGATTTCCTCAGAGAACCACAGCACCACCCTGTGGCTGTGAAAGGACTGTCAAACATTGTAGGCGTAACAAATGAGTGGTTTACTTACTTTATATAGTGGTATTTACATAGACCTCTTACTTGCAGCAATACATGGAATATATAAGACAACTAACAACATATCAATTACACTGTGTATATGTTTCTGACTGACTTTATGTTGTTTGTTTGTTTGTTTGTTTGTTTTTACACCAAGCATGAATGAAGCTTCACATATGATCAACAGTAATATATAGTAGGATTCAAAAGATTGTTTTAATTTTTTTTTTTTTTTTTTTTTTTCGAAGGCTAAGGTTTGTTTTATGATCAGGACTTAGGTCAAAAACATACATTTAAAGTTGCTTATACTTCTACTAAAGATCTTTATTTGCATTACTGTTTTACAGGTATTCACATATGCTTGTTTGTCATCTGTAAAGAATTGTAACTTTTTTTTTTTAACTAAATAAAATTTGCTCTTCGGCAGCTTCTTGTTTTGAAATCAAGAGTTTTTATCAGCCACAACATTATGTCCACTGACAGGAGAAGAAAACCTTTTTAAAATAACATGGTAACCACCTGTCAATTAATTTTTTACTGGGAAACTTTTGGACCTGACATTCACGTGGATTCATGTTGACGTGTATCACCCACCTAGACCAAACTAGGCAACCCCACCCCATAGCAATGACACTCCTTGACAGCAGCAGCCATTCCCAGCAGGATGCAGCCTGACATAGACACACACACACAAAACGGTTTAGGAACAATTCAAAGCCTCCAAATATACTAGATCCCAAACTGGTCAAGTATCTATGGGATAATACACAGAGGCCCCTCCCCTCAACCCACAGGACCCAAAGACCCCCAACATTCTGTTACCAGACACCACAGGTCACCCTCAGAAGGTCCACATCCATCCTCTTGTTTTGGAGGCACAAAGTAGACTTACACAATATTAGGTGATAATGTTATGGCTGAATGTAGTACTTAAAATATATAATGCCAATTAAGCCGTAAGAGAAGCCAACTGTTACATAAAATGTGGTTAAATCAAAATAAAAGTTTTATAGATTATATAAAAACATTATTTTGATGTTGAAATTTTTAGTGAATTTAGTTTGAAATGTAAAGAAATCTAAAGGCTTAAAACCTTTTGACATTTTAAGTCATTAAATAGCTCTTAAACAATGAAATAGTTCTTAAACTAAATATATCCATCATAAATCACCTTCCCTCACATAATTTGAAATGTTGTGTTATTGCTGGTAAATGTGCACAGCAGGAGTGCCATCTCATTCAGAAATCTTTGAGAAGAATCCAAATGAGTTCAAGTGCTGACAATAACATGTCAATGGAAAATTGTCACTGAGCACGTTGATACTAGTGACATGGTTCTCAAAAGGCCCTTAAGATTTCACTGACTAGCCTATATTAGAAAAGAAAAATATTTTCCATCACTTCTGTTGAAAGCTGTCACAAAAAGGGTGACAGCACATTAATTAAAGTGCTGTAATGGACTCAGTTGTACGTGATCTTCTGCTCTACGGCAGCAGAAATAGAAGTGGCAACATGTTCTTTTTGCCTTTTTGGTTATTATATACAATAGCAGCTTTTTGCCTCCGACTAACATTCGCCCATAGCTAAGAAACAGCCTCAGCTCTGCATCTCTACCGTGAGCTTTTATGACAAACTAAAAGCAGACAAGAGAATAATAACATTTCATTTTGAAATAGTCGTTTGGGGCGTCAGTGGGTTTGATGGGTAAACCTCTGGTTGCCCAGAAATAGGTGGCCACGCAGTGGCCAGTGAATGCAGAGAGGAGTGATTGAGCGCATCCTTCTTTAAGGAACGGGGGCACTTTCCCTGTGATTCTGGCAGCAGATACGTAGGCAGGTAGTGACAACTCTCATTACATTAGCACCGTTGCATTCTGCTGCGTTGGCTGCAGTCAGATTAGCCAGTCGATGGACAATCCTCTTAAAGAAGTCTGTATTAAGCCAGAGTGAGAGGCTCGGCGGTGTTATGGTCCTCTGCCTGGCCCTCCCAGCTCTTTGTCTCTTTCTTTCTCCGGATGCATCCTCTTCCTCATGCTCGTTCCTCTCCTCTAGTTTTACTTTTTCCTGAAGTTCACATCTTCTTGTCCACCTGCCTGTTGGCCTTGCGGAAAAGACTCTTGATCTCCTCTGTCACCATCTCTTGCCAGTTGTCCCTAGTCAACACAGAGAAAAGTGTTAAAAGTGCTTTCTTTCATGTTACAGTTCTGGGATTTAACAAAAGCACAATAAACACTACCACAAACAGTGAAATAAGGGAGAGATATGAAAATGCCAGCCACAACAAAAACGAACAAAGACGGATTTCCCCAATCTGCTTAAGAAGATGTAGAGGTGATAAGATCGAGAGATTAATGAGACTAGTAGGTCACAAGTAATCAGCAACATTCACAAATCAGTGAGAGGAAACAGAGGGGTTTGCAAGCTCAAAGAGTGCCGAGGTTCACCTCTAACTGACAGCCACAGTAACACTTCCACAACACAACACCAGCTGGCATGCAGATCTATACCTCCTGCGCTTGGACATAGAAGGTCAAGCCTTTTTCTCAGCTTTCTTTTTCCTGTACGCAGCTATATCGTCAGGGTTCAGCCCGTGATTGTCTTCCCTGAAGTAACACGTGGACAGTGGAAGCCCACAGTTTATCAGGGACAGTAGGCAAATGTCGATTTTAATAATCAATACCTTGTAACTGCAAGTTATCAGTTTTAGCTCTAGCACAAGGTTAACACCATAGAATTGGAACAAGTGTCCCTTTAGATAACATGAGAGGTTCCTTTACTGTTTTTTAGTCAGTGTAAATTGGAAACAAGTATTTCATCATTAATTCATGTTAAATATGCTAGATGTAATACTAGATTTAAACTCTTACCCTGGTCGAATCTCTGGTGGTTTTGGCAAAGGCTTTGTAAAGTCAGTTTTCCCCACAAGCCAGTACGTTTCTTCAATACCTTTACCCTGCAAGAAAAGAGCATGCAGGTAATGCGGTTCATATCGCAATCATGCAAATGATCCCTCTGTGACTTGCTGACTGTTACCTTCAGCTCTGTCTTGCCTCTGACATCTATTTTGTAACCCTCATTAAGAGAATTGAGGATCTTCACAGTGCTCATGTTTACATGGATTCTATAAGCTGAGAAGAGAAGAGCGAATATAAAGACACAAAAAGGCACAAATCAAATCAAATCAAATCAAATCACATGGTGCGCTGAAGATACTCACGCAGCCCAGTGGATTCCATACGAGAGGCAGTGTTGACGGTGTCTCCAAAAAGGCAGTACCGAGGCATAGTCAGACCCACCACCCCAGCAACACACGGCCCTGCAAATACACATCAGTGAATAATTAAATCGTTCTGTGGTCATAGAATTTAACAGTCAAAAAGTGGTCTGTTTCACAGGGTCCAATATCAGCTCCAGTTGCATTCAAATACCCCTGTAGTAGGTGCGCACAAGTATGTGAGGCAAAACAGGTCAAGCCAAGAAACCACGATTTGTTAAAAGTAGGATTCAACAATGAAATATGCTGTTTATAGCTCAGAGCCATGACTGTAACTGTTTTCTATGTGGGTTTCTGTTTCAAATTCTCCCTCACTAGAGCCTCATGTTGACTTCTCAATAATGCAATTTCTTCTTCTTTCTTCTTCCTGCGCACAAAGAACACAAAGCGGAAGTTTAATACTGTTCTCTACCAGCCCACCTGAGTGGATTCCTATTCGTATCCTGACGGGCACGTCTGGCATGTGCCGCATGTGGAAGGTTCCTACTGAGCTGAGGATGTTCAGTGACATGTTGGCGATCTCAGCCGCGTGCTTGTTGCCATTTCTCTTAGGCAGACCTGATGCTACCATGTAAGCATCACCGATTGTTTCCACCTGGACAAAGTGAGTGTTTAGTTGTGGGAGCATCAATGTGTCTCATCAATGCGTGTGTTTGTGAATATTGATTGCGCACAGCAAAGTGTCTCGTGCGTTCCCTGACCTTGTAGACGTCATGGTTACTGAGCACGGCGTCGAACAGCGTGTACAGGTCATTGAGAAGATCGACCACCTCGATGGGATCGCTGAGCGAGGAGATGGTAGTGAAACCCACAATGTCGCTGAAGTAGATGGTCACCTGGTCAAAGTACTCTGGCTCCACTGTGGCACCAGTCTTCAGGGCCTCAGCTACAGAACTGGACAGAAAACGGGGAAGTAAAGTCGTAATACGTGGATCAAGCAAAGATCAGCTGTAGTGTCGATTGACTTGTATTTGTGTGTCTGTGTGTCGGTGTTAACTCACGGTGGGAGCATCTCAGACAGCAGCTTCTCCGTTCTCTGCTTTTCCACCTCCAGCTCCTCTGTTCTCTCTCGAATGAGATCCTCCAGGTTAGAGCTGTACTGCTCCAGCATCCTCAGCATAGAGTCGATGATATTGGTCTTCTTGCCCTTGTTGATTATCTTGAACTATTGCAGAAATGACAACAAGCCAAACAGGTGAGTGTGGAACCCCTTTGATTGAATTATTTGACATAAAGTCTGAAATGTACCCGGTCGAAGATCTCATCAAAGTTTGGCCTGCGGTCGGGCTGTTCGCTCCAGCACTGCTTCATCAGCTGGATACATTCAAGGGGAGCCTGGTCCGGGGCCACGGTAGGACGGCACATTGGAGGAGGCTTCTTTACTTTACGGATGATCTCTGAGGACGACATTGAGGAGATGAGACACATTAATCAAGGTTCAAACTTGATTACGTACCACAATTCTGTTACAGTGTTCGGATATAGCAGCTGAACCAAGATGTTGTAAATACTAGTGATTCTAAACCTGGAATCTACATCTGTCCTTTGGTGTGTCTGCTTCTTCTTCTTTGGAGTGAATACGCACCTTCAGGTGTTAGACCCAGCATGCAGTATGGTGACCCTCTCACCACAACCTCTTGAAGGATGATAGAAAAACTGTACACGTCTCCCTTGTACGTCCCTTTACGAAAAATTGTAAAGTCCCTTAAAAACTCTGGAGCTGTCCAAAATAGATCTGGAAGGGAAACATTCAGTTAGGGTGAAGACGTGATACAGTCACGTAGAGAGCAGGATACAGCCTGATCCAGTGGGGGAGTTGGCAGTCCAAACCAATGCTTACAACTGGCTCTACCTCTTTCCTACTCCTTGATAACAAAGTTTATCACACAGAAGACTTCTCCAACTCACTCAAGGTACAGGCAAGGTAAGGACTCAATGCTACATAAAGTCCATAAAGCAACCTTCAATCTTTAAGTTTAATATACTGGTATGACCATCAGCACTATATGACCATAGTGAGTAGGAGTTACCTTCTGGTGGTGGCTCTTCTATAGGAGCTTTCTGGGACTCCAGCAGCTCATTGAAGCCATAGTCTGTAATCTTGAGGACAAAGCGCCCATCTACCACACAGTTCCGAGATTTTAGTCTCCCATGGGGGAAATCTCTGTGGTGAAGATATTTCATACCCTGGAACACATTCAACAGTTTTGAGTATTTGTAAATGAAATATCACACAAATTATCACTGTGTCCCTAAAACTGAAAGGATGAGGTGAGCCACGAGAGATCACAGGTCCTAATTTTTTTTTTTTTTTATCACGAACGATGTATAAAGTGTTACCTTGATGAGATCAAGCAGAAGTGAGGACTTGAACATCCAGTCTAGCTTAACATCCTCGTTCCTGAGCAGGTCCTGCAGGCTGCCTCGCGAGCAGTGCTCTGTCACCACTGCAAACATGAAGCTGTCCGAAAAGAAGCCCAGGAAGGGATTCACGTTCTCATTTCTCAGGTCCTTCATCTGCGAACGCAGAAAAGAACATACAGATGTAAGGTGAATGTTATAGAAGCTAAGCCTAGGCCCAAGTCTAGCTTATGAACTTTAGTTGATGTGACCACCCGACCCTCTAAAGATTGCATTCATATACATGTCAGTATTATGGCTCCAAGAATGACATAATACAATACTGTATTTTCATGATTCAAGGTGTACAACTGAATATACTCATTTTAGTCAGTTAATGCAAATCCAACATGTCCAAAAAGGTTTTGACTCAAAATACTGCCCAGATTGTTCATCCTATCATGCCTCAAAACATGTCTCTGTTTTCCATGTACATAGTTTCAAATGCAAATGAACTGCTATTGCCCTTTCCAGGTCCGATATAAAATGAGGCAGCAAAGCCCATATATTGTTATATATGTTTGAATTCCCCAAGGTGATGAAAACTGAATGGCTCATTCAAACACACTCTTTATAACTGGTAGAGAAAAGAAACAAGCAAATGATTATTGTGTAAGTCACAAGTTCTTATTATTAATGTTAAAAAATAAGTAAAAAGTGTTTAATTACAACTGGAATAAATCACAGTGTTTTCTCAGTGTGAAACTATTATTTCTTAACACTGGAACAGTCAGATGAACATATATTATTCACTTTGTGAGAGACATTTGCACCTTTCTAAATCACATGAGATGTCACTCTACCTTTGTGAAAATCTTGGTGGTGCTTTGTTTCACCTCCCTGAAGTGGCCCTCCTCAAACTTCTTCAGCCACACCCAGTCACCCTAGAAGACAAGATATAATTATTGCTGTTGTTAAATTAAAGATTTTCTTTTCAGTATTAAAAGAAAGGAGAAAGAAACTCATTGATGGACTTACCAAAAAAGTCTAGACCACATGACTTTTTTTTTCCTGTGTAAGAATACTGACTAGTATACTTGTATGCTGCCAGCCCACAGTAAATTTATATTCAAGATTTTCATCAGTACTAGAGGTATTAATACTTTGCTAGTACTAGATTATTGACAGTGTATTTATTTGCAAATAAAACAGCCAGTTCTTATTTGATGAAAATTACACACTCAACCCGTTGAGGTGTTTTGTTTGTGCAATGACTTTCAGTGCGACCTACCTCGTACACAGCCACATTGGTAGTCTCGTGAGTAGCCGTCTGCATGCTGTTGACAGACTGAGAGCGGTCTGCAGATTTCTCCTCCAGAGCGCTCTTGGATTCACTCAGATCTTCTAAAGTGATCTTCTGAATGATGTCAAATACGACAGGAAGCGTTGTGAGAAATGTGCTGAATACTCTAACATTTACAAAATGTGGACATTTTCACACCTAATTCAACAGACAACAGTTTAAGATTCATTATAGCCATGTTGATGGACAGTTGACAGAGATGCTGCTTGCCTTTTTGCTAAGCTGGGGATTGATAAATGTGAGATCATCTAAGTTCAGGACGATCCGATTGGGACCTTTGACCAGCTGCATTTGTTGAATCCTCCGCCTGCCAAAGAGATTTAGAAAGATAAGGAAGAGGGAGAAATCAGTAATCTTCAGTCATGAGACTCATCAATACTGGGGTTTGATCTCCTTTGCTGGCATTAATTATAATCATTTCTGGCTAGCATCAGCTACTATATGTAGATCCAATGTTGATCCAATGAAAAGAAGATGTGCCTGTTTACTTTCTTCACTTAACTTCACTTACTTCATAATTATTAGTAAAATGTTTAAAAGCTACTTAAAGGACTAGTGTTTAAGTGGTGAGGCTGCAGTTTACATACAACGTAATACTTCACTCACTCACATTTCTAATTGTGTAGGTGAAACATATGTTAGAAGCTAAAACAGGAAAGGCCCTGTTTAACCCCATGGAGGTCTAACCACCTAATATGTGTTATATGAAAAATTCATTCTCATCTAAGAACACAATATTTTTGATCCTTTCTGCTGCTGTGTCTTACACATTGGTGCTTCAGCGGGATTTGCTTTTGAATATGAACCTTTTTACTGTGGCAAAATGCATTTCTCATTTGCAAGCTCTCAAACTGAAAGATATAATTGTCAACATAAATGCACAGAGTGTTCATGTCTCCACTTAATATGTGCGAATGTTAATGTTGCAGATTGAAGCAGAAACACAAGGCTTATATCTTCTTTTGTTTACCTGATATAAAAACTTATAGTGATGCCTCCTACAGCCAGAGATAGGATGACAGCTAACACCACTATGATGTAGGTGACCTCCACACCTGAGGATGACAACACATAACTTGACTGTGGGGGGAATGAGGGAGGGGGGTGGGGCAAATGTAGAAAGAACATGGTCATGCATCTCTGCAAATTAAACTAGGTGAACAAACAGCCACATTCGCACAAACATCAAGCCCTCGTGGCTTCATACCTCCCGAGCAGATGGCCTTGTCAAACCAGCAGCTGGAATCGGACGGCGGAGGCGATCCTCCCGGAAAATTGATAGACCTCCCTGCGAAGCGAAGAACTCCTGAATTTAGGTCGACCAGGTAGGTCTGATACAGCTGACTGCCACTGTTGTCAGAGTCCAGGACGATGTAGTTGGTCGTGACTTTCCCACCAGTGTCCACCTGGACCTTCTGGTTGAAGCCGTTAAAGCTTATATTCTTAGTGTAGTAGGCCAGGTTGGAGCCTGACAGCTGCATGCCTGCTTTCCTGGCATTGTGGATGGACTTTGCCAGCAGGTATATGCTGTTATAGATGGTTCCAAACAGTGGGTGAACCTGCAGTCAAAGAAAACATAACATAATATATATCATTATAATTTGATAACAGGATAGAAATACAACAAAGTACTTAATAGGGGAATCAATACATAGTGATGTATCAGGTATAAGATGCCCTCTGTGTGATGTGCACAAGTTTAAATATGAGATATGTAGGAACATAAGGGATGATGAAAGACAAACTGGAACCAGACTCAGTCCTGATATTATCCTTTAAACTATCATGAACTGATATGCATTAATTTTTATGCATTATGGACTGTGTTGTGGACAGGATGAAATCACAACTGTGTGTATACACTACTTATGTGACAATAGATGTGTGTTTGTACAACTACATGCTATCTTTGTAGGCCATCGAAGTGAGGACATGGCTTGACCTTAATTTTTCACACATTTTCACTAATATTTTTCTAATACATTGTGATCATTCTTCAGAGAGTATGACCAAAATAAACCCATCTACTAATTTCCTGGTGCAACATACGACAGCTCCCTACCTGCTCTGCCTGCACCGGCAGCGTCACTTCCCCACTCCTCTTGGCTGCAGTGAACGCCTCATTGAAGGACAGAGGCTCGGAGGCCGTGGTGATAGTGAGCACGGCGTCGTAGGCCTCTCTCAGCCTGCTGTTGTTTTTCAGGGGGAAGTAGGAGACGTTGGTGTAGGGCATGCTGAAGAGGAGAGTGTCGTAGGGCACAAACACATACTTCCCTGAAGTCAGACCCATCGTGTGTGCTTTGAGAAGAAAAGTAGCCTGCGGCTCACCTCCAACCAGGATGGAGTGCATGCACATTATGATGACTGAAACAGACACATGAAATATTTGGTTATTCATTAATCGTGTGTAATGACACTGCACCATATCCATGAGGTGAAATGTGTCTGTGTTAATCCAGCGTAGACCATGGTGAAAGGAAACTGGAAACCAAATGATGCTGATGCGCGTGATACAGGATACTGTAATGTGTGTTGAAGTTGACCCAAAGGGTTAACTATAGATGTTTGATGTTTCATTTAACCAAATTTCTGAAGAGCTAGTTTAAAAAAAAAAAAAAAACATTACAGGAACAGGAAGTTTTTCAAGTGGTGTGTGTTATGTAATGCACTGTGAAGGCACTGCAGTTTGTGTATCCGTCTGTGTGGACCGTTCATTGCAACAAGCTTGTCATTCCTTTATCCCTTTCTGTCCTATTTCATATCAGGTTAATAGAATTTAATGTAAATGCATATCAATTATTGGTTGGTGTCCCTTTTCATCTTAACCACAAGGTGAATACTGAATTGCGTTATTACGTTAGTTCTTTACAGTCATCTTAGTCAGATGTCAAATAGCTGCAGTGCCGTTTTCCCTCACAGACTCACCCCTGATTTCTCCTGCATTCTGGATCTTCCTCAGGGTGCTCTCCACCTCTGTGTCATTCATACCAATAGATGTAACGAGCAGAACTGGAAGCCCTTTACTCCTCAGAGCAGACGCCACTCTCCCAGCTGCGTCTATCCAGATATCTTCATTGGATGAGACCACCACCACGCTGGCCCACCTGAAGTGTTTCAGCACTGTGTACAGCACGTCAGTTGGAAACGGCAGGGTCCGCGTAATCGTAGGATATCCCATGGCTCGGTTCAGCTCGTACGCGATGCAGCCGTAGGTGAAGAGGGCCTTGTCCCAGGTCTTGGCCAAAAGAGAAGCTGCGATGCAGTATCCCGGGTTAGTGGGGCCAACGAACGCGTCCGCCATGTTCTCGTAGTAAATATACGCCGTGAGCGCTTTGGATGTTTCGCAAGGCTCCTGCAGGATAATGAAGTCCAGTTTCAGGCCCAGGTCTAGAGTGAGGTCTCCGTTTATCCTGCTGACTGCCAGCTTGGCGGCTGCTAACGGCTGGGCCCTGTAGTAGACAGGGTCGCAGTTCCAAGGGCCCAAGACCCCGACTTTGAAAATCAAACAGCGGACGCAACAAGGGAAAGTCAAAACTCCCAGAAGAACCCATAACAGAAAGTTGAAAAAGGGCAGTGTCGGTAGAGTAGGTCTGCTTTTAATAATGGGCAAACATGGATGGCTGGACTCCCACGGCGAGCCTCTGAAGTTTAGAGGAATATGTTGCATTGTTCTTCCAAGGTGTCCAAGGCAGTGAATCTTTGTGTTCACTATTGGTTACCTATCAGTGATACCACCTGCAAAACAGACACAAAATAGTCTCAGTGATTTAAAACTTTCTGAGTCGCCAACGGTTGTATTTAAAGAAAAATAACCTCTTACCATTTCTTTACTGTCATCAGGGCGGCTTCAGGGGTCCGAGGAGACAATCGTACCGGTGCCCTGTCCGATCAGTTTCGTTCTCTCTCCGCATAAATCGTCAACTCACCATCCCCGGAACCTTACATTCATCCCGGCGTGGCTCTGGTGAAGACACGGCCCTGTCATCGCGTGTGGATCCACTGACTGAAAATGACACGAAGAGCTCGGGGCGATGCGTCTGGAGCGTTTGGAGACAACTTCAGCACCCTGGAGAGCTACTTACGCCCCGCAGTCAGCGTCTCTAAAGGCTCCCTTGCGTTTCCACAAACACCTTTAATCTCAGGCAACATATCTCAAAAAGAACAAAAATCCATCTCTGGAAGTTAATGTCAAAAAGTTTTTGTTTCTCATCTTTCTTTTGGAGAAAAAAATACAAAGATTCCAAATCGGGTGAAAAATCCTGTCAAAAACCGAGCAGTCTTCCTCCAAAAAAATGTTGAATATACGTTAAAAAAGAAAACGTTTTTATTATATTATCAATAAGCTATAGGAGGACAGTGTCAGCAACAGGCCCATTCAATGAAATCTCTTCAAAGTGACCTGGGCCCATACGTAGGTGTTACTCACTAATCCATTTTCAGTGAGGCACAATATAAGAGGATTGACAGCAGGCCTTAGTCTACTCAAAAAGCCTTGCCGTCATGCAGGCTGCGCAGGCCTCTCTTTCTGGATCTATAGCCTAGCCACAGTTTTTTTTTTTTTTTTTTTTTTTTTTTGTTTTCCGAATTTTGACTGTTTACTTCACATACAAACTGCTCTAATTGTCTTGACATCCACCCGAGACAAATATTCAGTGAATAAACATTTTCTGTTTCGCAGAAGTGGGGTCATTTGGCTTGCCATGGAGACGCCTCCACCAAATTGCACGTAGACACCTGAACTTTAATTGGCCTAATATGCCTCACAGTACAGCAGGTCCCTCAGATGTAATGAATTTGAACCCTGGTGGGGTGGGAGTAATTAGAGATAACGAAGGGCTTTCCCTGTGGGTCTCATGAGTTCTGCTGCGTCTTGCCTGCATCAGTCATTCTAGGTCTTCTTGAAAAGACTCCACCGGTGAAGCAGCCTGCCCGGCGAGAGCAACTGGTTGCCACAACATCACGACAGCGTTGAGTACAGACCAAGGGCTAACCATATAAGATCATGACAAGAGTGTCTTATGGAATACAAAATGATAGCATTTGTAAATCATCAACATTTGCCCATACAGAGTAACGCCAATCTAAAACTGGATAGACTGAGATCAGGTGCTGTCACGTACTGTACATCCCCAATATCATATACAATATATGGATTTATATCCTCAAGGATTTTGCATAGTTTAATGTTTGCCTACAATATTAGGCTAAAAAGGGAACTAATACATCCGGGTGTGTGTTTATAGAGACACAGAGACGGAGCCATCTCTTCTGTCTGCCCTGTCTCTTTGTCCAACCCGCTCTACCTGTGTGTGTCATATTACCTATTCTTTCAAAACCTTGTCCCTTTAAACTCTCACCAACATACTTCTAAAGGCAATGCTGTGGGGGGAAAAACATGATAAAAAAAATATATCATCATCTAAGTGCACATGGAGCTGCAAAGTGATTCCACCTTTGTTGACCCATATCCCACATAAGCCGAAGAGCCTCTTAAATGCACCACCTTGACGACGCTGTCCTGCATCCAGGAATAGAGGACAGAAATGATGACACAGCGCAATGTCCGCCCAGTGAGCAGTTAACACAACACACAACGCGATGTCGCTCCCGAGACATGCTCTGCTCTCTGCTGGACACAGATAGGTGTCAATAAGCAAATTGGATTTGTAATAAAATCTTTTTAAGACAGAAAAAAGAGGTGAATAAAAGCATTCAAAATGTATCAGAATCTTAAAAGACAAGTTGACATTTCTGTCACTATACAGTATGCAGCAAGCACAGGAACATGAAATGCAGTGTAGGCGAGGAGGAGACCAATGAGTGAACGTGTCCTTGGATTGGAAAGAAATATTACACCAGTCAAAGCTAAATGAAGACACCAGGGAACAGAACATTTCAAAGCGGATATTTTAAAGGTGGAGTGGGCAGAATGTCCACTTAACAGGCCAAAGATCCTTGAATGTTGCTTATGCTGGAATAATCAAGGTTATTGATGAAGTCCTCCCTTTTTAAATAGGGAGAGTATGCCTATACTAAATAATTTCCAAGCAACTTTATGAATAAAAAATCCATTTAGGTTGGTATAGACCTTTTAGTCATTTTTGCAATTGCTTATTTTTTCATTTGTTTTTCATTTAGTCCAGATTAACCAGAGATGTCCTTTGCAAGGGAGGCCTGGTCAAGAGTAGCAACAGCACAGTTTCAATAAGAGCTAACATACCACATGGGGGGGCGCTGTGCTGTGTGAGCGACTCCTGGCGAGCTCCTAGACACAAAACAAAACTCGCCTGTAGAGTTAACCAAGCCAGCGAAAATCACTGGAGCTCCACAACCCCCCCTCTCAGAACTGTACAGCTGGTCTCCGACCAGGGAAGCCACCCTGATGACAAAAGACTCACCCCTCCTCCATCACTGCTTTCAGACGCTGCCATCAGGCAATCGCTACAAGGTTCCACTGGCCCAGAAAAACATCTTTAAAAAAATCCTTCATCTTCTGCAATAACCTCCCTGAACAAACATAAATAGACTCATGCTGCCATTAACAGGCCCCTCATTGTTTGATGAAGGCAGTTTGATTATACGTATTTCCTTCTATGTTTCATAATGTTTGTCCTTTAAATATTTTTATGAGTCTGCGAAAGATGATTTTCTGTCACTCATGACAGACTCACTCATGATCTTAACATTGAAATGCTCAGGTAGAACATTTGCACAAAGACAAACAGGATTCAACTGATTTCAACGACTCAGTGACGGAACTAAAGTTTGAGATTAGACTGTAGGTTGTTCCATGCAGCAGGAGCAGAACACTACGAGCTGTCTCCACAGATCACTTCGTATCTCAGGAACCACAGATTGCAATATATCCTTAGAACGGCGATACTATCTTTACAGATATATACCTAATGCATGATCCTTAGTGAGTAAATACCATGTGTTGAGTGTGACTGGAGGATTCTGAGCTGGGTATTTCTGACTAGTGTGATGCTGAATAATTAGCTTCCAGCATCCTTGTTTTTTTTTTTTGTTTTTTTAGATTGTCACAGTGAGATGTCTAACATGGTTATGACCGCCTATTTAGTAGATCTTAACAGGAAAGGAAAGCAATGCAGGAGTTTCATTGAGAATGTACTGGGCTCTGTTGCCATCTAGTGGACATACTCATTGGCGCATGCTTATTTTTGAACGTGCATGGGTCGTGCATGGGTCTAAATCTTTGTCAACAGATCTTAAATTCAGTTTAAGTGACCCTTCAAGTTTTAATTGTAAGCACGTCGGACACACAATAATCAATTTCCCGTTTTCAAATTAAATAACATATAAGTGCATATCTTCCACAGAACCCTCACTCAACAATGGAGCATTAATAACGTTCAGATGCTCCATGTGGCTACCTATTAGAAAATAGGAGTAGTAAATAAAAAGGAGAGAAAAAAATCTTCCTTACTCATCCTTCTTTCCTTATTCATTAATCTATAATGTCGTGTTATTATTACAGAGGCCACTCTCCTGGGCCCAGATATCCATAACGTTCAATAGAGGTTTAATTAAAGTAGCTGATTCTCCCTACAGTCAAAATTTCACATTGATAAAGGTTCACATACAGATCAAGATAGCATGTAATAATTTCTGATGCATATTTTTTTCTTTCATCAGTTTTGTTCAATTCACTCTACAAACTGACACAGCCTTTCAAAATGCCCTGACCTCATGCAAGAGGTTTGTTGCATAGCAACAAAATATCAAAACAGGCTTCCTCTTTCATAACTACTTCCATGCATTTTTAGCTGGCTGGCTTATGCTGGCCTTAGTTCGTGCAGACCCTTGAGACTGCATGTACTGTAGGGGTGTGTGCTGCAATGCTGTCATGCTCTCGCGAGGAAAACAATGGCTGATGGTGCAGATGAAGAGTGGGGCCCCCCTCACCATTGTGTGAGCAGCAGCAGATGTTCGCTGTAATTCATCACACTTGACCTGTGAGTTTCTGGCCCTTCAGTATGAGGACTTGTTACAGTAGGTGTATAATGATTCCATTTGCTATGGTATGCAACAAGCAGGCCTATTATAAGTAATATTCATATTTTTAGTAATTTGCCCTAATTATATTGTTCATCATAATCATCATAATAATGTTCATCATAATTTGTAATTGAGAAGATGTCACATTTTACTGAATTACCCTACTTAAACCTGCAGAATATGGCCCTGCTTGCAGCCTGCTCCGCTAGAAGCCCATTGTGTCAACAGGAAACGTCTGCGTTTCCGTTCTCATTATGTTTTTTTTTTTTTTTTTTTTTTTTTTTCTTTATCAGAACATCAAAATGTAAACTCGGGGCAACAGTGCCGTTCAGCTTCCCCTTTTTCATCGGATATCGTTATTTGCGCCTGTCCCGCTAGAGCGCGCACTGGCGAGCAGCGTCAACGCCACCTGAGACGAATGGAGCGAACCCGGAAGTTACACCTACCGTCCTTTCGAAATAAAAGCGACACAATGTGGTGTGGGTGAAATTAAAGATTTCTCAGTAACATACCTTGCTTTTACGAGACTGTCTGAATTGCATCAGTACACTTATAGCTGTATTCAAGTAGATTAACCCAAAGTAGCGAAGGTTAGATGGCTTAATTATGCATTCCACGCTGAGGCCGACACAAGCACCATGGTAACAGTGGTCAAGGCAACACATTTAATAACCCAACTGACATTGTCAATGAAAACCTATTTAATCCAGTGTATTCGCCTCAACTCGAGGTGAACCGCTGCTAAAGTTGTACTCGGAGCACTTTGCTTTGGAACGATCAGGAAGTACTCTCCGCCTGCTCGCATGCTCGCTCGCACGCTCTACGGTGGTAAAACGAGCCGAAGCCCAGGCAGCACTTTATGGGATGTGAAGAACAGACGAGTGTCGGAGCGGAGCTGCCAGCTCTTGGCACTTTATTGCGGAGGAGCAGACACGCACGCACACGGAACAGAGGGATCTGCAGAGCCCATGAAGACCAGCAGACAGACGGAGCACCGGGACGCAGGAGCGCCGCGAGGGGCTGGAAAATGGGAGCGGTGAAGTGAAATGCGGACTGGTTTTGGATGAAAGGCTCCAAAGTAAGTTAACACTGGCTGGGGAGCAAAGTGTTCAAAAGTAGGCTCGTTGTTCCTCTGTTGCCAGCTAAACGTGGTGTCAAACTATCGTCTGCCCGCGGCTTAGTTTTTGGACACAGGAACGCAGCAGACCATTTGGGACCTCTGGTCAGATCAGATTTCACGTTTGCCTCTGTTGAAGAAACCGCCCCTGGTGTCCCGTCTGAACTGACCAGGCTCTTGTGTGCCGCTGCCGCAAACGACCCAGGCAGAGAAAGACCGAGTTTGCGTTGCGGAAAGTGAAAGATGCGCGCAGAGGTGACATGCGGAGCTGCGCTGCCAGCCGCTAAAAGGGGGGCGGGGTTGACGGCGAAAGTTTCTTTGATAATGGAGATGAGGATGGCTGTTTTAGGTGTTGTATGTGGGAAGACGGCGGCAGGAGCGGTTCAGGTCGGAGCAGTGTTTTGCCACGTACGGCTGCAAGAAATTTGATCTGCAGAGGTGCCCGTGCTGTGAGTGAATACCCGCCTCTCTCCTCGTCTCCTGTTCTCCTCCTAGCCTGGCATGGCATGCTGGTTCACTTTTGAGGCACTGCGTAGAGAGCCGAGATAAGGTCGTGGAGAAGAGTTCTGAGGGTTGACATCTAAATCAAGGAGGACTCAGCCATCACGAGGTCTGCGGGTTGGTTAACAGAGAAGTGTCTGTAAAGGGACGTAGTATCTATTAAAAGTTAGTTCAGTAAAAGGACTGCTGTCCAGCATCCATCTGTGTTAAGGCGTTTCACTTTACACTTGTGTTATTGTTGCGTTTCTGTGTTACCAGCAGTTTCATGTTGTGGCTGTTGTGTAGTTCCTCTATTTACAGCGTGATTCTGCAACCTAACTGATGATGGGGATAAGTGAAACAGAGTGAAAAGTGAAATATATCACTTTTAAAGGTTACTGATAAGGAGTTATACAGCAGTTCAACTTGGGTTAAAAAAAAAAGAAAGAAAAGAAATTTTGAAATGCTGCGCTTGAGTTTGATTTCATGGTACAGACCGTTAGACTGGAAGGGTTTTGGCAGTATAAACATGTAGAACCAGTTTTTCTGTGAAACGAAAGGAGCGTGTCCCTTTCATTTATTATTCTTATAGTCTAAAGCAAAGTTCACCTGTTGAACTACACTATTTATTGTTGTTAATTCATTATTAATTAAGTATTAATACGCTTACTGGCCGAAAGGTTGAGTCACTAGTGATAAGTTTTCATTTCATGTAATAGTCCAGCATCAAATCCCCCTGATGACTAATTCAGTGATCTTTTTGGAGGATGGAGTTTGTGGTGCTGTTAGACTGGATTGAATTAAACATAAAAGTGACCAAGCAGTTTCCCCTGTGCATCAATAGTCTGTCTAAGTTTACGGTACGTCTAGCCTAACCCACTGACTAAAATGGAGCTGTGGAAAAGCGCAGCCTCCAAAATTCCAAAATGAAAACACAGTTGAATCAACACCTCTCTGTGATTTTAAAAAATGCTGAATACCGTAACCCTCATGAAGATTAAGTGCAGGACTGTTTTATTAGACTTAATGAACCGGAAAGTGAGTGTGTTCAGGCCACTGGAGTCAGTTTCCTCTAGCTTTGCGAAACAATGCGCCCAGATGAACATGATGAGTCTCCTCGCTGCTGAATTAATTTAGTCTCCGTACCCGCAGGCTTTCCCTCGCCTCCAAATTGTTTTAAAACACTTGAGCCTATTCGGTGTCATGTATTAATATGGCTTAAAAAGATTAGTGTGGCACCCATCTCCTAATTACACAGTTTTGTGCTTTCAGCTTGTGGATTAAATTGGGACAGAACGGTCTCCGTGACACGAAGAATACATTAGAGCGCTGAGCAAAAAGAAGAAGAGCGCGTGAGGTTTGACATATATTGGGTGCAAATAAAAGTGTTACATGGGAGGGATGAATAGAGAATAGGTGATGTATGCTGCCTTCTGCCCTGATTAAAGGCTCTTATGTCACGCTGACAACAGAATTGCATGCAGAAGAAGAAGGGCCAGCAGTGTTTTATTTGGCTTTGGATAAGGATTAGATAAGGCAATAAAAGCTTTTACAATGACTTTTGACGAGTTTAAACTGATAACACACTTCCAGAGTTGGATAATTACAGTCAGTGATAAAGTTTGTAGGTGAGACGTTGTAGTTCAAGAGGATCTATGCAACAAAGAGTAATTAGTGGTGTGTGTGTGTGTTAGTAGGTGGGTATATTAGTAAATAGCTGGTGGCCAATAGTGCGTGGACAACAGATGTTGTCATGCTTATTTCTCAGGATAAAAATGTGGGAAAAAACCTCTGAAAGTGAGAAGGTTTTGGTGGGGGTGGGGGGTGTGATTTCACAGGCCCCTGCCAATTGCCCACTCAGAGGGTTCACAGCTCGGACTGCTGTTGCCGTCGGGTAATTGCAGTAGTTAGAATGTGTCTGATTTGAAGGCATCGCCGGCAGCAGTTTGCTGTTTGGAGAGATTTATTGGTGAGAGGTCGAGAGGAACACCTGGTGCAGAAACTTCACAATCCTCGCTCGAGCAACAGATGGAGAGACGGATGCGGGATGGGGAGGGAGGACGGGACGGGTGGCCTAAAAAAACACGTGGAGGTGACCGGCTGCCGAGGATTGATGGATGTAAAAAAGCGTGGTTTAACTGGCAGTTTCCCACGTTCGAGTTTGACTTCTGTGCGGTTTTGTATCGAGGCAGATCTCTTTGAGGTCTGCCTTTTCAGGCAAAACAAACTTGTCACTGCGCAGCTGGCTGAAAAGAACCTTACTGTAAATTTTATAATGGAAAAATAGCATTTGCTGTAGATGTTAGTTCAAAACTCATTCATTAACTTTTCCCCTTCCTCGCCCTTCATGTGGTTCATTCCGTGGTTGGAATGTAGCTTGGGAAGAGCTCAGCTGGAAAAAGTCCTGTTAAATTTTGTTAAACGGATGAAAGATTTGTGCACTTAATTTGACGGTCTTAAAACCTGTCTGGTCGGCGAGACGGACTCTGACCTGGCACGCACAATCCCATTTAAGACACCGACCTCCAACAAGACTCCTTGCATTCACAAAAACACTCCTACATTTTGAAAGGCAGCCAGTGGTAGACAGGGCTTCAGGAGTCAACATGAAAAAGAACACTGCACAGAGGTGAACAGGGTTTACTAATTAGACTTTGAGCCGTGGTAATCAGCATGCGTATGCTGACCCACACCAAGTATGCAGCGACATGAACTCCTATTACATAAGGTAAGATAAATAACCTTAACCCTTGTTAGATATTCTTGATAACAGCTCTAGCAGGGGCCTCTTAGCATGCCATTATTGCTTAACCTGTATAGTCAAAATCTGATAATTATTTGACTTCTCTTTTGCCAAAAACAAACCAGTATGCACTTGCTTTGGAAAACATCAAAAAACGCACTCTTCTATTCCACTGAATTAGAGCTTTTAACCAGTTCTCACAGTAACATTCCCTTTCTTGCACTGTCATCTAGGAACAAATGCTTTTGAGAGTAAAATCTCCTTCACAATCCAAGACGTCACGATAATTGCAGTTTGAGATCACAACATAAACTGAGGCTGTATGACACATCTACACTATAAACTGTGGACTGCACCTTTAACACACAAGCTCTGCTGTGTCGTGCCCAGACGAGTTGACCGTGACTGTTTCTGCCTGTTGCACAACGCTTAACCTCTGTCCACTTTTCAAACTTATTTGAACGATATGTGTATGTGTACACACATTGCTTCAGTTGAACTGCAACCGTACACAGACAAACAGCAAGAGCTGAAAAGGTATGATAGCTTCTTCTCTGGTTTAAAGACAGTTGATGCAGCATTTAATGAATGTAACACATATATTTATACACACAATATTTTATTATTTTAACATAGATGTGTCATGACATTGTTCAAATTTCAAATTTTAAAATTATTGATTTTATATGTTTGTTTTAATGTGCAATCTCTGTATTTATTTTCCCTTTTATTTCTATTGCATTATTCTAATCAGTGATGCATTACTCCTGAGTTCATGTTATTATTGCACTAACATGCTCAAGATGTGGCCACTTCTCATTGTCACCTAATTGCAAGACGGAGCAGAGATTTACAGTACCCTCAAATTCTCATTTTTACAACCTAGCTCATTGTAGTGAGTTAAGTCAGAAAGTGCAAATGAACTCATTGATCAAAGAAATTAGGTCATACCCATTGGGAGGCCAAGAGCGAGGGAAATTGGGGCTACTCAAGTTGCACAAATGAAGGCTTTAAAGCCTTTTCACAAGGCTTAACAAAAGCCTTGAAGATGGCATTTGAGCAGCGAGCAGTTCCTTGAATTTCTAAAATCACAGGGCGGGTGTTCTGTGAGGAGTTTGTATGAGGTGTTCTGAACTGATCTGCTAATCGAGGCTGTTCCTTTTTGTATCATGATAACCTTTGCAGTCTGGGTAAGAGTGGTGTGGTTTAGAAGGTGTCAGAGGTAAATAATGAATTTGTTCTTTCTCCAGAGAACAATGGCACTTCTCCTGTGGTTTGGCCTGTCGCTGCTGGCAGCTGTCCATGCCAGCGCTGTCAAGAACTGCCACCCTGGTTGCCACTGTGAGGTGGAAAGCTTCGGCCTGTTTGACAGCTTCAGTCTGACCAGGGTTGACTGCCGAGGCCTGGGACCCAGTGTCTCCATGCCCATCCCCATCCCGCTGGACACTGCCCACCTCGACCTGTCCTCCAACACCATGGGCCCGCTCAGCGACACCATGTTAGCTGGTCCGGGATACACCACCCTGGTTAGCTTGGACCTTAGCAGCAACCATATCACAAAGGTAGGTTTTTGTATTTGGATACAACTTATGGCTAATCTTAGCCATTCTTTGCTGTGTTTAGATAGGGCTTTGCAACACTTACCAACAGAAACATAGAAGCTAGTTGATTAACTCACCAAAGTCCACCTCCGCTGTTTCTGAAGATATCAACAAGGTCATCACAACTCGTTAACTTAATATCTATTGACAAGGTGGTTAAGTGAAAGAGGCCGAGAAGGGGGCATCCATATGGACTTTCCTCTTGAACACACTAAGCATGACCCCATTTAAAGGCAGCAATAAACAGCCAGCAATTTCCCTAAGGAGGTGGTGCAGATGAAAGCAAACTTAAAACCAGAGGGAATATTGAACTGACATTTATTAGGTAGATGCAAACATGACTCCAGGTGACAGCTAATGTGTATTTGAGGCTAATGGATGTATAAATTTGCAATATTTATTGTATGTTTCACCATTTTACTTTAACTGTTCAAATAAACATAGTTTAGATTTGCTAGTGACTGCAGGCTAAAAAATCTAAGCTATGAGTTCGAGATGTATTCCATTTTAATATTTTTAGTTTCAACAGTTTCAGCTTGCAACTCACACCTGAGCTCCGTCTGTCTTCTTTGACTTTGTTAACATCCTCCTTGTCTTCCTACTTTCAGGTCAGCCCTAGTGCGCTGTCCAAGCTGCGCTACCTGGAGACTCTGGATCTGAGCCACAACAACCTGGAGAGCCTCTCATCAGGATGTTTCTCTGGGCTCCCTCTGGCTGATGTCGACCTCAGCCACAACAACTTCCAGGAGTTCGACATGGACGTTTTCGCTGCCAAAGTTAACGGCGAACCTGTCAACGTGGATTTGTCTCATAACAAGCTTGTGTCAGTCTCTACCGCTTTCCATGGAAGAGTTATACACATTCAGAGCCTAAACCTATCAGCAAACCAACTGTCTAGTGTGCCGAGCGTATCAGGACTTCCGCTGAGGTACCTCAATTTGGATGGGAATCCCATCACGCAAATCAAAGAGGGAGCCTTCGCTCAGCTGAACGATCTAGTGTATTTGTCCATAAGTGGCCTCCAAGAACTTCAGCAGATTGATTCTCACAGCTTCAAGGGCCTGCAGGGTCTGCAAGTGCTGGACCTCTCAAACAACCCCAAACTTCGGAGTCTGGACCCTGCAGTGTTCAGTGGACTGGACTCCCTGCAAGAGCTGAATTTGTCTGGTTCTGGTGTGGCGTCCCTGCCAACAAACATGCTGACCCACCTGCCCAGCATAAAGAGTATCACCCTTGGACGAAGCATCCACTGCTGGAGGACCCAGAAGCAGGGACAGTTCCACAGGCAGATGGGACAAGTCCAGCATAACGAGGTGCTGAACTGTAACGTGGAGGGCATTGTGTTGTGAGACTGTGCCGGTGGACATGGACCGCTCCTTTCAATCATGACGCCAGAGCTGTGCCTTACCTGCTTTGATATGCAAAACACTTCTCTTTTTGTGTTGTCTAACTCAGATACATCTGATTGTAGGTGATACTGTGGAAATGTGTCCTACAGGTTTGAAGTAGCCTTCACGAACTCTTAACACAATATCACCCATGCTGTACCTTTTCAAACCACAGTAAAGCTGCGTTTTTATATAGCTCAGAACAATTACCTTTACATAACTGCCTTTCATGAATCGTAAACCTAACTTAGGTCTGTAGATAACTTTAAGTTAGATTCATGTACTTCAACATGGGACCATACTAAGAGTTGTTTGCACTTACTCCAGTTGTTTTTTTAATAATGCACTTAAACATGCCTTCTACATATTGCCCATAATATCCAAATGGAGGGATATTGAACAACTGTTGACCACTAAGATGTTTCATTTGACTTTGAATGTGATGCTCAAAAGAACAGGTTAAAGACTTGTGGAGAGTTTCTTGACAAAATTGATACCACTCTCATGTCTGTGTGTTCAGTATGAAGCTGCATGGAGCTGATTAACCCAGCTTTGCATAAAGATTGGAAGAAGGGGAAAAATGCTGCCCTGTTCGAGGAACTTGGATACATCAAACAGACTTAAAATAACTAACGGCAACGTCGGGGCCAAAAAGCTTGCACTTAGAAGACACTGCAAAGACTGCAGCCAGTGGACAACTAGTATGTGCATGTGTTCTGCACCTGCATAAGAGGAAATAAAGTGGCAGTAGTCCGTTTTTGTCAATTAAAAGACTAAACTTGAACGGGTTGAACCATGAAGGAGTTTCCTTCATCCCGGTTGGCCATGTCATTATAAAAATATTTACAGGTTGTGTTGCTGATTCAGCATAATCCAGTGGAGCAAGGGGCCTTCACAAAACTAGTCACTGACAGTGGCCAACAGTCTTGGTGGCTTGGTGTGTCATGGCTCTAAATCTCACAAGTTCATTTAAAAACAACTTGAAAATATTGATCTCAAATAGACTTAAAAATATTACCTACGAACTAAGTGGATTCTGTTACCTTCGGGCAGATCCTGGTTATTTCTTTATCCCCTATTACCATTCTCAGCATTATAAACTAAGCTAATATAAGTGTTTCACAAGCATGGTCTAAAATTTCTTTTATTTGGGATTGATGCTCACAGTTAACTCTTGTTTCCCGTACTTTAACGTTTATCCCCAAAGCAACAGTTACTTGAATTTTTTTCTTTGTGCGCATTCTCGTCCACTGCATCAGGAGTGTTTCTCCTCATGACGACGCTACGCCGTGTTTGGTGTGACAGCCTTTCAAAATGGACTACAAGCAACCTTTGACACATCGCCCATTGGCCTGCGTTGTGTTTGATTCCGTGACGTTGCTCAACAGGAGTAAATAAGCCGTGTCCATATTGAGGAGAAGTCTGCGCTGACCTGCTGTCTCCGGTCGAACAAACGGTCTCAACAACACAACTAATTTGACTGACAAAGTGATCACATGTTTGGAGATGAAGTGATGCTGGTGTGTGTTGATGATTAAACACCAGGCTGCACTGTGCCGTCACGTGTGACCTTGTGTTCCTGTGGTATTTAGAGGACCATCGGCCTCAAGACTGCATGGTGGGATTTGGGACTGTGAGCAATCTGTTAAGAGCCTTAAGTATTTTGGTTTGGAGCTTTTTAACCGAAATCCATCTTTTCTGTTGGTTAACTGAAAATCAGATTAACCCGGTCGTAGGTTCAGAAGTTTATATTTGTATGTATGTAACTATATTGTATATAACTTTAAATATATGTGAATCACATGCGTAATAAATGGACTATTCTCACACTGTGGTGTTGGCGTCCGCCACTGCTCTCTTTCCATGTGACGAAAAATGGCAACAATCGTTAGGTGTGCCAGCGAAAGGAAAATAAACACACGTTAAAAGCAAAACCACATAAGGGGGAAACATTGTGTCAGTGTCTGCAGCGCATTTGACTTTTTACAAGTTTTTTTAAGTAATTTGTAGTTTGTGTCCGTGTGCAAAACCGACTCAGCAGGGTGTGTCTCTACAGGACACGAGGAGACACTTAGATCACAACCCTCACAGCAGTTGTTTTTTTCCCTGTTGTTGTTTTTAAAGTATTACAACTCAGTAAAACTTTGTGTCTAAGGCCTTTTTTGCTTCATTTTATTGCAAGTGTCTGATACACAGACACTTGTGGTCTTGAATGGCTCTTAAAAAAAAGTGGGCAGCCACACAAGGGTTTGGCAGGTTACCACACTACACTGGGCTGGTAACCCGCCAAGGCGCCGACTGGGAGGGAGACAAGCAAAGAAAAGGAGACAGAAGGAGAGAAGTGGGTATCAGGCACGGCAGCTCACAGCTATCCTGTGCGTGTTTGGCAATGGGTGCGTGCGAGACAGAGAAACCCTTCACATCATGCCATGTTTTTCTGTGACACATCTCTTGAACTCCTAGAAACAGCCAAAAAAGTAAAGTGACTAAACGGAGGGGTGATTTGGAGGTTGCATCAGAGGTGGACTGTACATCCTGAAAACTGAGCTTGAGAATAGAGAGGATCTTTGTGAGTCCTTTGGCCAAGATTCCTCCAGCTGCCTAGAGTCGTCTGTGTGTGTGTGTGTGTGAAAGTGACTGTTCTCTACAAGTGAGTGAAAGGCTGTCCCGGGACCCTCAGCGGATTGACCCCATTACTGAAAACACTTCCAGATGTTTGCGCTTTTTTGTCCATCTCGTAAGGGGTAGTGTTTTGACTGAAGAAGCTCTCACTAGCAGAGGGTTAGATGCTTGCTGCAACACTGTGAAATTGCAAAATCAAATCAAGTTACAAACCAGAAGTGGGGGGTATTTTTCATCCCCGCACTTTGGTTCCACAGTTGCCGCGTTCACATGTGAACACAAAGTCAAGCCTGAGGAACAGTGTGTTGAAGAATGTGAGACAGGGCTGGAGTTTCTGTGGATATCTGAACATCTAGACCTTGATCAGAAGGCTGCACTGAATGAAGATAAGGTCGCGCAGCTATTTTTGCATTCCCGTTCGCTCCTAACAATGCGCCTCTGTTCAGTGCAGGGCATGCACAGATGTGCTGAACCAGCTGGCGATGAAGAAGATGCTCTGTGCATGCTTAACGCCAGACAGCCCTGCAATTACATGTCATTAGTAAGAGCAACAGTGTGGTAGCGCCGCACTTAATTGCAAGTTTGAGGTGCTTTGCACATAAAATGAATTAGTCATTGTTTATTGAGTTTATTTGTGCAGCGATAACAATGAATTAATTAATAAGAAAAATATATACTGCAACTCCGCTAGCGACACAATTTTTGATCACCCTCTTTAATCAGTTGAATAATGCAAACAAAAAAGGGTCAGCGCATAATAATCATCATTAGTTGTAGTCGAAAGTAAGATAAGATAAGATAACCCAGTTGGCTGCTGGAGGTGCTGTTATGGCACCAGGGAGGGGCTGGGACTGGATTTTCTATTGGGGACGACAGCTTTGCTTCCATGCACGGGCTCAAAGGGGCAGCCCAGAACAGAGCTGGCCTTCGTCACCGGTCTGCACTCCGAAGGACGTAAGTGTTCTTAGCAGGTAGAGTCTGAGCTGGCCTTTCCTATAAATAACTGTATATAAAGATATGGATTGCAGTGAAAGGGCAAGACGGTGCCAACACACTAGTTAGACAAAAAAATAGTATAAGGTAAGAGGGGAAACAGTTAAGATTAGTTAAGAAAGTAAAGTTGAGTGAAATAACGGTTGAAGTGATGGAGGATGAACGTGCACTATGTCCAACATGGATATCATGAATAATAAAACTTAAATAGGAATTATTATCATGCTTAAGATGACAAATAGTGTGCTGAAAGCACATGGCGAGCAAGTGAAATACCTGAGATATACAGTATGTATGACCATCGTTAATGCACAGAACGAAATGACAAACAAGTGCTGCCTTAATTTCTTGAGCTGCAGAGATGTATCGTTCAGATCGGCGTCCGTCGTCCTTTAGGTGAAAGAAACTCAGCAGGAGCGCTGAGGACTGTTAATAATATAACAGTGCAATGTGTTTTACTTTTAATATATACAGTGCATGTACCTGATTATACTTCTGTACATTCACTCAGGGGACGCCTTTCACTCAAGTGCCTCTGACTCACACAGGAGTGGCAGTTGCCTTGCTCTTGAACAGAAACAGAAAATTATTCCCAGGAAAGTAAAAATACGGACACATCCAAACACGTTCTATCTCCTCATCGTGTATGTGAGGCGTGACAATGTGTCAATCTTCTTCAAGTAAATAACACTGAAGAGAGGAAATAATCTGAATATACACGCACGGTCAGGCCTGTATGGCTATTAGGAATTCCTTCGATTTCCGAACTATTCTCTTGTTGCTGCAAAAAAAAAATTAAAAAAGTCTAAGCAGAATAATATATCTTTATTTCTGAAAACAACTTATTTAAGCTTGTTGTTTACCATATGGGACATGTGAGTAAAGAAATCAGAAGGTAATGACTTGCTTCTCAGCAGTGGTCCAGCTCTGAGGTTTAATTACTTCAAAGCAGAGGGAAGCTTTGAACTGTGTATAATTAATTCAGGCAAGCAGAACCAGGGTGTCTCTATTAAATGCTCTGTTCCTGCTTGAGCAACTATCAAACAAATGTAATTTGACCTTCCCGGATAGATCCTCCAGAGAATCAAGCTATCCAAGCAACTAATTCACTTTGCTTCAACAATGAGCCCATGCTGCTCCCGACACTGCAAAGTTTTACTTTGCATTCGAAGAGGGGGAGGGGGGCTGGGGAACACGAGAACTTGTTTCAGAACCAAGACTTTCTGGATAGATTTTAAGATTCAATATTTGCAGGACAACAGTACCGCTCGTGTATCGATGCTGTGCCGATGCTCTGAATGCCCTTTAGCTCGTTGTGCTGCCGAGGCAACGGACACCGAGGCACTGTGTCAGCGAACTGCAGCCCAGCACAGAGGTTTTGTTTTTCAGACAAACAAAAGATCAGCTCAACTTGTCACAGGCCACAAAGATTTGCTTGTTTTTCTAAAGCCACAAAGGCTGTGTGAAGTTTGTACCACTGCATGACATTGTTAAGCCCAGTTGTTTTTAATATTTTATCACTTCATGCACATGACTATTTGCCAGGTCCATTGGAAAAATCTTACACCACACGTGGTTCAAGGTATAGGTTCCCAAATACTGATCTAAATCTTAAGGCTTTAGGGTCAAGACTGACTGAAAAAAAAAATCCAGAATAATAAACACATGCATTACGCTGCACCTCCCTCACCAGAAGAATGAGATCACCGGTCAGGGTTTTCAGTTACAACAGAGATTTATTTCAATGAAAAAGTGAGCACTGATACTAATTTTGTCAAACTGGAACCATGAGACACAGGAGTGGACAGAATCATATTTGTCATCTTCCCGATTTGAACTGGGATCTGGAGGGGAAGGGGGTGATTAGAGGGCCTAGACTTTACACAGACACTTATTTACGATCACCTTGGGAAAAAAGTCATGAAAGCTGTCCATGTGAGTAAATAATTCTCTCTTAAATGTCAGAGACAGTGCGGGTCTCTGCGGGTTAGTTGTTCAGTGAACAGCTTTGTGAAGCAAATGAAAGTTCATATAGCACCGTGATTGCATCAGCATGCGTAACACTAAGTGCACTGTTTTCCTAAAGGAGGTCTGGAAACTGTTTCAACCGTTATCAGATCCTTTATCTACAGCGTGTGACAGGTATGTGAGACAAAAACATGACTTCTCTTGCCAGGCAACAAACTGTTGATTGCGTTACAGTTACTCACTGGCAACTGGCTCTTTTGCTTAAACCACATTTGTCTTGATCATTAAAAAGAGGCTGATATCCAGAATGACACTTTTATTATTAGAATTTTGTCTTTTTTTTCTTTCTTTCTTTCTTTCTTTCTTTCTTTCTTTCTTTCTTTCTTTTTTTTTGCAAAGTAACATTATTCATTTCAAAGCTGTGCCTTTTCCAATTGCACAACTGCATGTGACGAGGTAGTTTTCGAATAGCTTGGAGTCAGTCCCAAAGCTTTGCCTCTTTCATCAGCGTGTTAAACAATACCCTGTCACCCTCACGAGATAAAATCAGTTTTATGGTTTGGTTTTGTGACGCTGCCCTGGGTCTAATCTGGTCCGACTTATCAATGACCACTGGATGGTCAACACAGAGCAGAGTCAGATATTCTCCACATTCCAACAGCCGGAGGGGGGGTTAGCAAGCGGAGCCTCTGTGTTTCCAGAGAAAACCTCACATTGTTTATGTTCTGCTGATGGAAAAGGAAGAAGAAGGGCTGGACCAGAACGCCGGCAGCACACAGAAGGCACAAAATAAACAGGTTAAGAAGTAAATAAGCACAGCACACACACACACACACACATATACAATTGCAATCACTTTAACAGCTGCATTCATCACCACCAGTAAGAACAGGGTGACCAAAAACCCTCATCATGCTCCTTCCTGACTTGTGCTCACGTGGTAATGACTAGAAGTACAGTTCATTTCCTTATTCTTACTTCATTAGCTCTCCAGAACCATGTGGCTTACTCGTCCTCAGAATAGTCACTTTAGCGTAGGAGGAGTATTACGTCACCTTTCTTATATCGGTGGTCTATGGAGGGAGTTTCCTAGAGAAAAAATAGTTACATCCTGACACTGCTGCCCACCCAGTCTACCTCCTCCATCTGGTTTACATCAGCAGCTGCTGGGCCGTAGAGGTTTTACCCAAGAGGATACTACCTCTTTTCCTCGTCGACCCCTCACAACTGTGGAGATGCGGCTGTGTGTGTTTATTGAAGCCAAAGAGGCAAATAAAAAGTACAAAATGCGAATGAATGCAGGAGGACGCTGTAGGATTAAAATCTTCCGCTCACTGGGCATGCCGTCCATCTGTAAAACCAGCACCACCTCATGGCCCCAGCACTGGAGAGACGTTAAAATTCAAAGGGATGTGATCTCATCTGGCTCTAGTTCAAATCCTTACTTCGGCATTTTGGGTGAGTTGAAAGAGCCGGTCAGGGTAATGACTTTTGACTGGGGCAGGAGCAGGGAGAGTATGCCCAGCAGTGACTGGAATGAGATAAAAAAGAGAGAAACTTGCATGACCTCTAAATCCACACAGGAAAAGCTGACTTTTTTTTTTTTTTTTTTTAATTCCCCGGGTGCACCACTCTGCTAAAGTCAAGTAAACACCAAAAGTTGCTCAGTTTGCGCAAACCACAGAGGAGCAGAACATGTCAGTAAACATTTAGACAGTCGTGTTCACTTTCCCCATGGAGCCAAAATCCACCTAAGTAAAGAGGAGGAAGTGGCTGTTTCTGCTATTCTCTGAACTGGATTGGTTTTCAACAGGCCAGCTCTGAACATGAGCTTATACATGAAGGTAAAGTTGCAGTAAAGGGGGGATTTTAGACCTTTTTAAGTACAGGCCTGGGCCGAGTTGTAACAGCACCAGTGAATGCTGAGCCCCCCACAGCCTGCCATGTTTGTCTAAGAAAATAAGCTCTCTTGTGCGCATGTTTTCGTTACTCTGTCTCTGTCCTCATTTAGAATTGTTTATTGCAACTACGCAGTTACTATTCAAAATACCCAAACTTTTTAAGTGACAAACTGAAGACCGAGGTATCATATCTGACACAGATGGTGTGAAAATGTTAAGACACTTCACTTTCAAGTGACTGTGGGACACACCCTTGTGTGTGTCTACGCGACCGGGAGCTTCTGACCCGTAAAGTCAATGTCAGTGATGAAGCGCTGACTAGAGCTGGTGACGCAACCAACACCGTGTAATAACTCGGAAATGAGCAAAATGAGGTGGCTGCTTCACTGCAAGGTAATTACATCCACATGATCGGGCCTGTGGATTATACTGTCTGCCGGCCACACTGTTTCTGAAACTTTACAGATCCACCTCACTGATCTTTTCAAACTGGACGGCTCACAGACAGTAATCGCGTTCTGTGATACACCGGTCAGCCACAACATTAAAACCACTGACAGGAGAATCGACCATCTTGTGACAATTAAATGTTTTGCTGCAGAGCTTCTGGACCTGGTATTCGTGTGGATGTTACTAAGACATAAACCACCCACCTGAACCAGACTGGACACCCCCACCCCATAGCAATGACACTCCTTGATGGCAGCAGCCATCCCCAGCACGATGCAGCCTGACACACACACACACACCCACACACACACAAACTGTTTCAGAACAACTTAAAACATGAACAAGGTGTTGTCCTGCAAATTCACTAGATCCCACACATACTGATCAGCATCTGTTGGATGGACTGGAACAAGCCTGATCCACAGAGGCCCCTCCCCTCAACCCGTAGGACACAAAGACCCACACCTTACAACATTTTATTGCTGAAGGCCTATGGATGTATGGGAAGCAATGACCCTAGGGTCCAAAGTTCACTTTCATAACCACTAGTATAAGAACCAAACCAGTATTTTTATTTCTCCCATACCCAGTAATGGATTAAGACACTTTGTGGATTACAACCTGAAACCTAAGCAGTGGATTATTGGCATGTAGCTGCATACTAATTCTCCAAAGCAGTTATTTAACATGTCCCTACGTAACACTGACTGTGGGGTATTCAAACGATTGATAGGAGCGCCCTCTATTGCACAGTGTATGCAACTACAACAGTGTCTTGGGTGTTTGCAGTAAGTGCAATGCGACCATTGCAGTTGTTCATATAATTAGTAAATTGCTGAGGTACTTTATATGCGATACTTAAACATTTATTTATGCATTTAAGTATTTTTCAAGATCTGTGTAATGTGTATTCACTTTGAATAATATATTTTCTATATACCTTCAGTGCTAATGCTTTTCACCACACTGTCATGTAAGTTTTAAAACATTCAAATCCAGTAAATCCCTGCATGAATCCATCTTTTAATAGTTTGAATGAATGCTCAGAGGACATCACAAATTCTTGGAAGAGGATTTGGAATAAATCTTTCCCAAGTTCTGTCGTCTGGCATTTTATAATAACTGGCCAGTGTGTTTAATGTTGCAGTCATGTTTTTGGCCTTTCTGACAAACCACAAAATCAAATAACTGTCAGAGGGTCTTAAGTCAAAATGAATCCAGACAATTTATTGCTCAAAGACCACAATGGACGACCACCTTTTTTTTTTTCAAAAATTTATTTCATAAATCATTTCCTAAAAGAAAATACTGACAAAATACACACACACACACACAAACAAAAAGACCATAAAAAATCCCCAGTGCTCAAACATGTTAAAAGTTTTCTTTTACTTCAATCTGCTTGAGGAATGAACATATGTGGGAAAAGGGCTGCTACACTGAGAATAATACAATGAAAGAAACTATCCCAGATTCACATTTCTTTTTGTTATGACATTTGCAATGACAATTTATTGCTCTTTTATTTTTGAATAAAGTCTTTTGTGCTTGTTGCAGCAACTGCACTGCTCACCCAGGTTCAATTTACCATTTCAGTTTGTCTCAAAACCACAAATAGGTTATGAGTCAAATACTTTCAGACCATCAAGTCAAGTAGCTTAACAGGCTAAATCTTTTTTTCATACAAATATATAGGTGTAAAATAAATATAAGTAATATGAGAAAACATATTTATGAGGAATTTTCCAGCATTCTGTGTCCTGCACTAATGAAAATAAAGTTTTCTCAGATTAACTTCTCCCTGTATCTGCCCATTGCTCTGCTCATACAGTGAACTGCATCTTGTCCTTTTATTAAATATATATATATGTGTGTAAAGTTAGTCATGTATTGTTCTGTGCCATATAGCCAGCTATATTTTGACATATTTCTATGTTATAGATTTCCACCTCATCAGCAGTTGAAAATGGCGTTGGTCCTTTGGATGCGAATCACCTTCCTTGAGGTGTAGCTGTACTCATACTGGATGTGTTCATGGAAGAAAAGAAGGTACCCTGAAAGAGACATTGTGAGAAGACTGTTAGCAAATGTGGAGGAAAATAAAATAAAAAAATGTTTAAACGCATTAACTGTGATAGCTTTTATCGTACCATAGTGATAGACAGCGGCGTCGACCTCGTCATCCATTCCCGGAAAGTCCTCCTCAATAGATCGTGGGTAGCCTTTGTCCATGGTGCTTGTGGCTTCATCATAGCTTTGGGTGACAGAACACAGAAATAATGTCTTTATCCTCAAGAATATTACACACACTTTTAAAAGTTAATGTAAGTGTTGCATGTAACATGCACATACCTCCAATAGTCTTCGTCAGTGAAGAGGAGAGTTTTCCCTGTGTCCTGAATGTGCACAGCGGCGTCTATTTTCCTCACGGTCTTGGGAAGGCCAAGCTTGTGTATGTACTTCGGGTAACCGTCCACAATGTTGTATCCATTCATAGCCCACATTCGAATCCCTGTTGAAGGACAGGGTAGATTGTTGGTCTGTACATACCATGCCTTGCACTGAAGATGCAACCAGAAAGCTTATATAACCCACCACTAAATATGACGACTAAATCCTTCTCTGGGTTCTCGTAAGCTGCATCCACTTTGTTGGGGATGGAAGGCCATGTGGACTTGATCAGTGTCAGCTCAGGCTCAACCATCTGGGGGTGGATACGCCAGTAGAACCTGCAGTGGTATGAAGCATGTTAACAAACCACGGAATAATAAACTGATCAACAATAAAGAATTCACTTAACGGCAAAGACAATATGTGGTGAATTCACAGAGAAAACAGTTCAAAGATCAACTCTCATTCATGCATCCTGTCCTGATGTCTAGTGATTAAATTATAGGCTCACACCAGCCTGCGATGATCAATATCTAAAGAAGCATCTTTGTATGTGCTGCTACATCACTAGTGAGCTTAACATAACTTAAGTTCAGGAACAAGACCAGTGCCATGTCAATTTATTACCCACGCTTACCCCTGAAGGTATCTTAACCCCCTTCCTCTCTGTTCGTATCAGTTCCTGTGGTTTTTGTTAGTGAATTTTGCCCTTGTGTTTGGGTTGTACCTGTCTTTGAAGATGATGGTTTCTCCTCTGAGCTCTGTGACAGCATCAAAAGTCAGTGTGGGGTCACATTTGTTTGGTGCGTCAGGTTTTGGCTTCACCTTCCTTCCGTTCGGGTTGGGACCTGTCATTGACATGTGGCATTAATGCATCTACAGTTGGTAATTATGATTTGACTTAAAGTCCCTTGGCACATAACCAAATTTACATCTGAACACAGATCATGTCCCACCGCACCATAGAGAGCTTGGATGCCTTCAATGTCGTCTTCAGATAGAGGGTAGCCCTTAGCGTAGGAGTAGATGGGGAACATCAGGGCGCCGGGCTCCGTGGAATGGGACATACCAAGGGCGTGTCCCAACTCATGGGCTGCCACTATGAAGAGGTTGTAAGCTGCAGGGATATGACATTCAACCACAAATATTATGGCTTATTAGAGGTGATCAAAGAAGAGTTCAGACACTTGTTTTGTGAATAATTCTTACCTGATGAGTCTTTGGTCCAATGTTCATCCTCATCAAAGTGAGTGTCTCCTCCAATGCCTTGGCCAGGAGGGTAGGCGTGAGCCAGCAACCCGTCAGGCCCATCAAATGGATTGAAGTCTCCATGCTCTTCAAAATGAGAAACAGATTACTCTACCGCCAAATACACTATGGTTTCCTTTATGAACATATCAAGGGTATCACTGGATTTTATTGCTGACTTTATGTACCTCTTGATCCAAAGCTGATCATAATGTCAGCAGTGCCCGTGTACAGCTTCTTAAAAGTCAGAGGGGTGACGTCAGCCCAAACGTTCAGTGCATTGTGTATGGCTTTGTCTACATCAGTCCGCTTCAGATCTGGTGTATAATTTACTATCCTGAAACATCAGGGGATAATGGTGAATTGACCCCACTGGTGCTCCACTCACACTTTCTTTTTTAGCACAATTAACATCATCTTAATGCATACCTGAATGTGACATTCAAGTTTTCCCATTTGAGGTGTCGAGGGAAGTGGTTGTACTCCCCAATGTCTGGGACACCACATCTTGCCTTGTTCATTAGCTCCACGGTGTTGTCATCCAGATTCCCTGTGACCTTCACAAGCAGAACCGTAAAAAAAAAAAAAAAATCACACAAGTGCACAAAGTACAGTGAAAAGGGTTCATATAACGACTTATTAGCAACTTAATCTCCCTTGAGATTTTGAGCAGTGTACAAGTGCACTGCACTGTACTTGCACTTGAAAGTTTTTCTTACATACATATTGGTGGTGCATTTGAACAAGAGGAGGACTATAGACATCTACAACGCAAGCATTGTGGATCAAATGCAGCAACTGTCAAAGGATAGACTGTTTTAAATCCCCCTTAAAACTGAGACACAAGTATTTTCCATCTCACCTCGAGATTGAAGAATTTCTGCATTTCCTCGATCTTTGCCCGAAAAGCTCCTGAAGGCGTCTTTGTACCATGAAGACCAGCCGGAAGGCCATAGAAGCGACGGAGATATTTCTATTTCAAAGAAAACAAAATCCTGTTAACTAAATCACATAGTGGCATGTATATTTTTTCACTGATTGCAACAGAAAAGATAACTGAAGCCGGTTTACGAGGCAAAACAATCACTTAATTAGATATCTTACATCTGCTAAAATCAAGTTGTCTTTGTCCGGTGACTGCACAGGAACAGCCAAGGAGTGAGCGACCAGCGCCAGCAGCAGCA
Organism: Mugil cephalus; assembly: GCF_022458985.1. NCBI lineage: Eukaryota > Metazoa > Chordata > Actinopteri > Mugiliformes > Mugilidae > Mugil > Mugil cephalus. The sequence continues at coordinate 22,326,249 of NC_061778.1, forward strand.
GTGAGGCTATCATTGTTGTTGTCTGTGTGTTGTCCCAACCAGTCATTGGGGTCAAGAAGCTCTGAAGGGTATTTATACTGTTTTCAGTGCACAGTTTTTTTTTTTTTTTTAAAGGGTCCTGGTGATTCATGTAAAAGCACCTACCCACTTCCTCCTTTCCTTGTTAAGAATGTGCTTGTATCTTAAAAACTACAGTCATTGCGGTTTGCTTTGTACTCAGGAGTGCTTTGATATAATATGCCTTATTTCCCAAATTGCCATGACTAATGAGGATTGCACATATTCCCTGAAAATGTCCGTGGGGCAAAATGTTGTAGTTTTCCGTTTTTCCTCTTGAACCTGGAATATTTACAAGAGTCATTATATAATTAGTTGTTGTCTGTACATCCAGTGGATAAGTGGATAAATAAATGTACTGCTATAAAAACAGAGGGACTTTTGGCACGTGTTTCATAGCTGCAGGTCTCATGATAATTCTATATTTAGGTAACATGTCTTAAGATGCATGACTAACAAACAGCTGCCAAAAGGACATGGCATTAATGTAAAATTGAAATGTAAAACATGATTTACATGTGTCTTAAGACATTTTGACTGTATTCTGTATAACGTGTTGACTCTCATCCAGAAGCACATCCTGTGTTGGTTTTGTTTGGAAATCATCAAAATCAGCTGTATGTGACTGTGTGTGGTTCCCGTGCTGCAATTTAGTGTTTAGTCTGATTCAGAGTTACCAGGATTTCACAGAGCATCACTGACAAATCACATGAATGACTTTGATGTAGTCGATTTTGCGGAACTGTAGTCTGCAGGAGGTTTGCTCATAGAAACCCTGCTGACATGCTAAAAAACAATTACATATTCAGTCATGATACATTTTGTTGCAAGATAATGTGATAGCGTACACATACAAACAGAAGAGGTAATCACAGACCCATTTGATCATGAAGAGAACATTAGGTGGCATAAGTTGAAATTTAAATAGAATAGAAATCCAAATTATTTTGACGACTGCCTCTATTTTCTTCTGATGTCCCTGTGAAATTTATATTTGGTTACTTTACTTACGTTTATTGGGCCGCTATGAAATTTATATATCGTTTTCATATTGAAACTTTGACATCCCTTCAGAAGAGCAGTGGATTTAACCAATTTAATTCTGACCTTTCCAGTTTGTTTAATTAGTTTTCCATGTATTTAGTGATCATTTGCAAATGTTTATTTAAACATACTGAGATGATGACAGATTGTCCTTCAACTGGTTGAGAGACGCACTATGTCCTATAAGCAATATGGCAATATATGTGGCAATAAATAGAAATTTATTGAAAAGAAGTTAGCAAAAAAAAAAAAAAATGTATGATACATTTAATTAAAGGCTTTGTAAATAGTCAAACAGGAGGACAAATGTTGCATGGTTGCCTGGAAGACTCTGGGAGTAGTATTTAAAGGAGTTGCCTTTACACCCAAAGATGTTAGACTTGTGGCAAATCATCTGTCGATGATCAGTCTGAAATGTTCATTAATTATTGAGGCATTGATGATTGTAGTTGTCCACAAATATTGCTCAGTTTAAAGAGAAATCATTGTGTTAGTGTTGGTATTGGTACCCTAGAATGAACAGTAAAAGCAGTTATTCAAAGCAGTGTGACAATATGAAGTTAGTTTGTGGTTAATTTACCCAATGAAGGAGAAGGAGGCCTCCTCCTACACCATCATTGCAGCAATATCTCCAACTCTTCCCTTAAACTCCCTATGAGAGGAACCAACACTTTTTGCTAAACATTCTAGCTAGCATAGTAAGGTCAGTGAGCATGTGTATCTTAGCATGTTTCTATTCTCTGGGACCCTGAATTGAACTGAAATATTATAATGAGTTAATGTCAAAGATAAACATTCATTGTCAAAGTCACACTCTTCTTCTGCTTCGGAGTTGAATTTAAAAACTACATGTTATGCCATAAAAGACACTGAGAGCATTGTTCCAGAGAATGGGAAATTGAAAACAGTAGGTTAGGTGTCAGTGCTGAGGGCAGGCAAAAACATGCTGTCTACTACCTCCTCTACTCCATTAGTGTCCGTAGGAGACGACAAATGTATGTAATTATTTGCTCCCAGTGCAACAGTGGAATTCTTTCGTGACGTAGACGTTGTACACTCAGCCTGTGGCGAAAGACTTTGGCCAGTAAATGAGCAGTAAAACTGTGACCTACCTTCTTAAATCCAATCATTCATATAATGGGCTTGATCAATCCAGGTTTGGAAACCAGAATTAAACATTCAAAGAATTATGTTCATTTACAATTGCTGCCAAATATTTGACGGAATAATTTGACAGTGACATAACTCCAGTCATTATGAGCACTTTTAGAAAATGTCTGGTAATGATAATGTTTTGCGAGGTATGTACATGTCCCAGACAAGCTGCTCGTCTGGCAGAGGAAACACAATCACACACACCGTATTAGGAGGTTCAGCTTGCAGACAGTTGGTATTGTATGTCTGTAGGTTCTTAGTCATCCAGGTAATGATGTATCAAAAAAACAAAACAAAAATAAAAAGAAAACAAAGCTGAAACTCAGACAACTGGTGGGTTTGTTGCCTCACCACTCATTCAGGTAATCTGTAGGTGGTGCCCACCTGGAAACTCACATGAGCAATGCTGTTGTAATTTGCCTGAAACATCATCAATGTCAAATCTTATACATTTCCTTTCAGAAGGAAATTCCCTTTTTGTGAATATCACACTATGTTTGGGACTGTACAGATGAATAGCTTGTCTCCATTCTAGAAAGGACATCATTTCTAAGGTACAACACAGCAAACAGTGTGACCCACACACCTCAACATCCTGAAGAAACAAATATTTTGGGAGTAGCATCACTGTTGAGGTGGTGGTTGACAGAGTGCTTCTGACTCATACCAGGGGAAGTTAGCAGTGCGGGGGATTTTTGCTGGTATTTTAAAACTCAAACACACACAGACACACACACACACACACACACACACATACACGGAAACACAGACGCTACTGACTTATGCCGTGACCCACTTTTTATGTTTAAAGAGTGCTGAGTATTGCAGGGTCATGTTGACTTGAAGACCGAATTCTCCGCACCCCAAACACAAACATTCTGTCTTGAACCCAACTGAAACCATTCGGATCTGAATTACCACTTAAATGTTTGCATGGACGCTGAATATATGACATACTTTCACAGACTATCACTTATTTGGCTTGCTGTGGAGAGCGGAACCTGCCAAAAATATCAGAAGAAAAATAATATTTCCCGACTTTACTGAATACACTAAATAACACTAAATACATTTGTGAGACTGAGGTGGTTTTATGATTCCAGTTATTAGCAGAATAAACATAAATTATAGTTTGTGAGTACTGGTGGATGATACAGTAAATGAGACCCTTATGATGGCGCCATACAATGGTCTCCATATCACATGTCAAAGGTTTACACTGGTCACATATAACACTGTGACCACCTTCCTAATATTGTGTAGGTCTATCTTGTGCCTCCCAAGCAGTTGTGACTCGATTGGACATGGGCCTTCTCAGGTTTGTTCCAGTGCATCTCACAGATACTTGATCAGTTTGGGATCTAGTGAATTTGGAGGCCGGGTCAACACCTTGTGCTGTCCTTCATCTCTCTTTTTTTTGTGTCTTTTAGTTGTTCATTGCTATGGGCTGGGGGTGCCTGGTCTGGTCTAGATGGGTGGTACATGTCTAAGTTACATCCTCATGAATTCCAGGTCCAAACATTTCCCAACAGAACATTGTTTTGTCACAAGACAATCAATGTTATTTACTTCTCCTGTCAGTGGTTTTAATGTTGTGGCTGATGGTGTAAATTTGTAAATTGCCAGGTTTTTAACTGAATAGAAGTTATTGAAATTTATGATTATGAAGACTTGGGATCATATTTCATTGTGTGTTACTTTATGTAATTTACGGACAATGTTCTTTAGATGACAAATGCTGGATAATTGTAATTGTGTTGCAACCAGCCACATGTTCATATAACATCCTTTATCTGAGGTTGCAACTGTGCTGGTGGACTACAAAGTCTGCCTTGATTAAATCCATACGCAAAATGGTGCAGTAATTACATAGAAATTACACAGACAGCTAATTATTGTAACAGTCATCCAAGGTCAGCCACACTCCATTCACAGCTGCTTTCCCTGTTGTCTCTTAAGCTCACTTCTCTGGAAACAAAACAATTTGTGCTTTAAAACAGATGACCATGCCCTTGTTTCCATGCAGCTTTGTTTGGCATGTAACTCTGTAAAAACAAATGGATGATGTTCCCTTGAAGAACGTGAACTTTCTCATAACTGGAAGGCAGCAATGGGGAAGCATGGGGAAGCAGTGAGCTTTGTGCATCTGTGTGTTCCTAAGACGGCCATTCAGATCAAATAAACAGTAAAAACTGAGACCAAAACCTGCTCATCTTTCTGGTTCTCCTATATGGAGTGCGTATCAGACATCCGCATGACAAGATTCTTCTTATTTCTGCGACATGATGTGATACAGTATGTGGAAACGAAGTGTGTGAACAGGGTGAAAGGGGCCTGTGCAGTGAATAGACGTGGAAAACATAAAGGCAAAGTCCCTGTAAAACTCCCACTGTACAGTCTATTTTACATCAGTCAATATTTAATAGAAGAAATAATGATCAGTTCATTTGTAATAATTATTGTAATAATTTGTAATTTGCGACTGAGCATCTTTAGCTTTGAACTGAAGCCATGATTTGAAGTTCATGTTGGCTTGAGCTGTTTCTCCAGCGCTCCAGTCGATGGAAGTCACTTCATGCCAAAAGGCTCTGAGTTCAGCTTCTTAAATGAAGAAAAAAAACTTCTTCTAATTTTTCACGGTATTCAGACATTCTAAAGATCAAAGAGCCAATTGGTTGGATAGACAATAAAATCCATCATAATGTGTATCGTTAATAGTGGACTAAGCACATTTTGATCAAATATTTCACCAAGGAAGAAGAAAAGGATGCATTTTAAGGCACTGATTGTCAAGTGCTTATGGTCCCAGAGACCAATGGTCTTAGCTACACTTGTTACTTGTTGCACACTGTGTTCATAGGATCACAATCCTCTTGTTCTGGAATGAATGTATACATCGTATACAATTTTGTCTTTGGCACCAAGCTTGGCCATGGAACACCATAAAACAGCGTACAACCATGACAGCTCTTCAGTTCCTGTATCATTTTAAATCAGCAATAAAAAGTAAAATGCGTCATACAAAAAAAAAAAAAAAAAAAAAAATTATAGATAGAACTATGACTACTTCCCACCTGCTAGTTCTGCTCTGTCCTTTTCCAGCGTATTGTGATGTGGTACAGTCTCAGTCGGAGTTAATGAATCAGTCTTCCCATGCAGGGCTGGTACCGGCTACACAGGGACACATGACATTAATTATGTTATATAGAACATTTCTTTGGGCTGTAGTCTGGCTGTACGCAAACTAAATATACACAACTGCTAAAAGGCAAAAATGTAAGCCCTCATCATCTTAGTGGCCTGGCTGTGGATGCATGACTTTGCTACTTAGCGGGTTCATTCCGTTCTGAGAACTCTGTTTGCTCTTTCACAGCACAGATCATAACTTCATTTTAATATGCAAGCTAAAGTCTTCCCTGTTTATTCAGGTGGTGTGATTGGTCATAACCTTTCTGGAGTGAGACTGGAGAGGGATGATATGAGACAGAACGAAATCAACCACTTCCCTGCTGTGACAGGGGGAACCTAATGCAGCGTGCAACTACAGTGGTAAACAGTGGTGACCTATGTTTTTTCTCGGAACTGTATCATTTTTACAGACAGTTAAAGCGAAAGTTTTACTTTGAGGTTTCCATGGTTCGATCCTATCCAAGTAGTTTTAAACGTAATTAAGGCTTTCTCCCTTTGAACCATGCAAAGGACTCACCATAAATGTGCGGAATCACATTTTGAAGCTTTTTTTGCGTCTCTGAAAAATATATGTACTGTATCTGTGTAACACGAGCACCTTAAAAATGGCCCCATTTTAACTGAGTAAAAATATATTTACTCTGACCCCTCATGTTGGGCTTGGCTCTTGAATGCACCACAAGATCCATCAATCACACTAGATTTATGGAATCTGTATTGTCTCTTTGGACAAAAGCCTTTCCCCACAAAATGTAATTTAATATGACGATAATGGACGTTTGTCAGCAAAGCCACAATCTGAATCAGCTCTGTCCTGGAGTGAGGGGACCACTTAGATTACACGCACGACAGCAACATTTTGAAATGATTTAGAAATGATAAACTCTGTGCACGCTGCAGTTCTTGGTCTTGACTTGCTGAGCAACAGAAAATGCTAAGGAAATGCTGGGGTTCAAACCACAGTGGCAGCTCTGGTGTCAGGTTGGGCATACTCAGCAGAATCTATGAAATTCCATGTTTTTTTTTTGTTTGTTTGTTTTTTGTTTTTTAAGGGATGCCACAGGATGGCAGCAGAGACTCGAAGCAAGAGCTTTGGAATTTCAGCCAGTTCTGATGAATGCATTCTGTTACAGTCCTGCACTAAATCCTACTTCATGACACTTCTAATGTTCTGTTTATGTTGTGTTGTTATCATTTTGGAGGATGTAGCTTGTGGTGATGTTAAACTGGATCGAATTAAAAAGTGTTTCTGTTATTTAGCCTAGCCCACTGAATAATACAGGGCTGCCAAAATATCAGAAACGTGTCAGTAACACAATACAACGAAATAGCAATAGAAACCACACAATGAAAACGCAGCCGAATCCACAGTTCTCTCAGTTATTTGAAACAAATGCTGAATACCAGACCTTCATGAAGATTTAGTGGACTGTTATATCAGAATGAATTCCTCTTCACTGGTGTGCATAAAGAACTGGCAAACTAGTCTGTAAATGTCTCTGGTTTAATTACATTATGAGCATTTTGTGGCTTTTATTTTGTGACTCAGCAGAATGTGACTTGACTTTTTTCATATGTGCATGTACAGTATTTGGAATAATAAGATTTACACTGAGGCTTTTTGACTGTGGAAGCTCTCAGAAGGACTTGACCTTCAGTCATCACTGATGTAGAAAAATGAGACCCATTATGTGTAGTTTAGGTTTTTGCTCAACAGTGTTTTTATGCTACCAGTAACCAAGGTCTACATGGTGTGCATTTAATTTAAACGAGCAAGTGTTTGTTTTAATCCGATTTAATTGATTGCGTGATGGAATCTCTACTGCTGCACATTGTGGTTATGCCATTTTGAGCCAAACTCCTTTTGCATGCATGATAATTAAAAAGAAGAAGAATACGAAGAATACATCTGATGATGATCAGATGATGAAAACAGAACCATAGAAAAGATTTTCAAACTTGTTTTTCAGACTTCATGAGTCAGGGCTGACTTTTTCCCACAGTGAAGGAAAGTGATGAAATCAGTGAAGCGGGTATCATACTGACACTGAATGATTAATCAAAATCTGCATTCATTGGATATGTTTATGTGTATTTCTACAACAGCTCATTGCTTTGCTAATGCCATGTCATTGTCCCTCCCAGAAAATATACCACCTAATGTTGACACCACACGTGGCAAACGTGCGGAAAGAAAGGATTTATTTCAACTGCAGAGTTGGAACAATTTTCGCATGGCTATTAGCACTTCTCAATCTGATTGGACATTTCTTCCAATAGACCCAGTCTGCTCCAAATGTGGTGGTTACATGAGGCGTCAGTGAGCTATTATTGTTATTGGTCTGATTATTTGCAAAATCCTATAGTACATGAACCCACTGTCAAGTAATCTTGACACAAATACTTACTTAATTTAAAACTTATTTATTTAAAACTTTTGTAATATCTCTGGCAACTTGTGAGTGTCAAAGTGTATGTTTTGGTCAAAACAGAAGTGTTTCTATGGGTTTAATTACCACAGCGGTCAGAATGACTTTTCCTAGGTTGTAACCTTGCAGCTCCAAACTTCACCCTCAGTCATCACCCCTGCTTAAAATGACTTCATTACCCTGTCTATGCTCCTGTCATAAAACTGGAGACCAGAGAAACAGAAATTCCTCAAGTCTTTCTATGAAATAGGGTGGAAAAGTCAGCTTAAGTTACCATGCAAAGGAATGCTGTTGGTCCCATAAAGCTCCACAATGACCAATCAACTGTAATTGTAGCAGGGACTGACCGCAGCACCACCCTTGCCAGTTTTGGCGTCTTGGCTGGCGGCCATTTTTATTTTGCGAAGGCCTTAAATCCCCCCCTGCAATTTCAGCTCCCTTTCCGCGAGCTCTCTCATTGGAAGGGCTTACATGTGTTTGCTAAAACGGGACTAGAATGAGCTTTGATGGTGTTATTTTGGGACTTCTTTCAGAATGCGTGGGACTGAGCAGCTGTGTTACCCGGCTCATTGTGTTGCACCCGTCTGGAGGCAGTTTTCTCGAGATTCCCAAGCAGAAGCTCCAGAGGAAGATATTTATTCAATATCAGAGCTTCTTGAATGAAAATTTACATTTCACGTTTGTGCCACCCTCATTCAGTGACAATCAGTTTCTGTCTTGCCCAATGTTGTTGTTTCAGCCCTAATTTAGGATTATCTGTGAATCCGCTGGTCGCACCTTGAAAACTCCCACAAATTGCTGTGTCTCGGTCTGATTACAGTCTTCCATTTGCACCGAATTTAAATAAGATTTTGAAATTGGAACCATCCACTGAATGTTCCATCTATTTAAATCATCATTGGTGCAGACACGTCACATGACAAAAACTGTTCAAATGTCATTTCTGTCTCTTTTTTTTTCGGCTGTCCTTGGTTCTCTGCAAACCCCTCCCTAATTCCATACTACTGTCTGAGGCTTCCCTAGGATTTGCATGTGGCATGAGTCACAATAACCATTTAAAAGGCTTCCTCATTAACCAGAACTTCCATCTCTATGTGTTTAACCCAGGCCATTACAGTTCACGTGGTGTTTAGTCTGTGAAATGCATGCCATGCTGCTCTCCTGCTGTGTCCTGGGCTTGACTATGCTCGGCCCATGTTTTACAGCACCCACATTTATTCCGGAGGAAGATAGCACTCCTACACCAGAACCACAGGTTGACTTGAAGCTGGCCACAGTAAGTGCATAATTGCTGCATTACAAATGTTTGACACTGGACTGCATGTGACTTTATCTCTTGTACGATGCAAAAATTTGGTCATTTTGTAAGTGTTTATGTTCTGGGGTTAACTACACTGTAAATTATCCGTTATTGCCTGCGTTTAGGTTGAGAATTGTTTTTATTACATTTGTTTTTGTGTGTGTGTGTGGGAGGCAGCGGTCAGAAACTGCACTGCCCTCTGCGTCCTTGTTGCTTGTATATTACATGCTTTTGCAGATTTTTTCAGCATCCTCATTTTCTCTTTCCTCGTGCCAATTTCCTTTCATAAAGCTATTCCTGTTTGTCTTTGAAGCAGCCGCCTGCTAAGTCTTTATTGAGTTTATTGTTGAAAATAGGTTTTGGTTGCTGTCAGAGAAGCAATAATTGATAGCTGATGTTGTAAATCTGAACGTTCGAGTGCTGGAGATTAGGACTTTCATGTAGACACTTTCGTTTCACATAAATCATGTTATTCACTAAATGAATTCTTAAATGGATAATCTGTAATGCATGATGTGATAGAGGAATACACTCCTGCCTTAAGAGGGCTGATTGATTTACCTGCCTTTTTAATGCAAAATAATGTTTAATGGGGATCTTAAATTTACTCATAGGACTATCTGCAGCAGTACTACAACCTGCAAAAAGATCCCTTGGGACGCATGAAAAGGAGCGGGCCCTCCTTTGTCTCCAAGGTGAAAGACATGCAGATTTTCTTTGGGCTCAATGCAACAGGCGAGTTAAATTCGGACACCCTGGAGATGATGGGCAGCCCTCGGTGTGGGGTTCCAGACGTGGAGGAGTACAGTAACAACCAAGGGACACGGTGGAATAAGAATGTCATCACCTACAGGTACCGACTGTCGTCTTTAATCATGTTGATGATGAAGCTGCTGTCACCCCTCTTACTTTTAAAAATGTGTGGAATTTTAGTTTGTAAATGAACAGACAAAGGCATATCTGACCTAGAATGAACTTGCAAAAAATAAAACTGTCTGGTTGTTTCTACTATGCAAATCCCACCACTATGTGAGAAGCAGTTGGTGCCAGCAAGCAATAAAACCTTTTGGCAGAAATGGGGAAAAGCAACTGTCACAAATCATCGTGGCTAACAGATTCTGAGGTTAGCAAATCTTGCCTTTGAGAGTTACTGCGGGTTTGTTAGTGTTCCAAGTTGACCGTGCATGTTTGAACTTATGCAACACTGTCTGGTCCTTATCCATTTATATGCAAGCCCTCTTTGAGGCATGCTTGCTGGATTAAAAGATGTATAATTAGAGAGGAACCAAGAAAGGCAGTTATTGTCACTGTTTTAAAATGTGAGAGTTAAAGCTTGAAGCTATGCAACTTTTGAGAAACTGCAACAGTAGTCATTTCGGCCATGCATGAGAATTACAGGATTATTCTGCATTAAATTGTTCTGGGCACCGAGGGCAAGTGGTGAACATCCTAACAAGAGCATAAAAATCGCAAAATCATTATGTCACTACAAATCAGAAATTATACTGTCTTCTCCACAACAGTAGTTTAGTGGTAAATGTGTTGAGGGAAACTTTCTAATTGCTAATTTGAATCTAGACCATAAACAGTAATGGCAGAAACATGTAATTCCAAATTTATCTGCCCATTCATCACAGATTAGCAGTTTATAGTCAGAGACAGTCATAAGGGCCAGACAAGCCAACACAACCACAAACAACTAGGGTCACCAAAGGCTGAAGGAGATGCCGCTTGATATTGCCTGTGTCTGGACCAAAAGATTGTCTTTGAACACATATGAAACACAATAGCCAATGGCCAACTGACGCATCGATTCTGTAGCTATGTAAGAAGACATAACCAGAAGGTGGCTGAAAGGATAATTTAATCATGATGAATTGGTCGATAGTGTATTCAAGAAATAGATAGTGTATGCAAGAAGGTTTGGGTTCAAGTCCAACTCCTACCTTTGAAGACAGGTTGTTTGGTGATTCTAAACTGCCTATAGGTGTGAGTGTGAATGGTCTCTGTGCCCAGTGATAGGCTGGCGAGCTGTCCAGGGTGTGCCCGACGATAGATGGGATGGGCTCCAGCAACCCTCGCAACTGTAGTGGGTGGAAGATGAGATGAGATGAGACTGAGACAAATATGTAATATATATATCTGTATATAAACATGTTGAGTCAGCTGAAAAGCTCTAGACAGGGGGAAGGCAAGCACCAATGCTGTGGGACGCATTCCCAAGGCTAGGGCCACAAAGTTAGAGCCACTGGTATGTCAGGGCCCAATGTTTTCTGACCAGTAGAGTGAAGCAGACAGTATCTCTTTTCACATACCTAGCAATTAAATAGAAATAGAATCTCTATAGAAATAGACATATATTACAACAGTGAAGAAAAGCCAGTCTTTATTCTTCTAAGGTTGCTCCAGCTATCTTCTTTAGAATACCAAGCCAACTTCCCCTTAAAGGTTTTCTAAATCCCATAGTCACTGTTCGAAAGATAGATTTTTTTATTATTATTATTATTAAGATTAGGATTATATTTGCTTATTGTTGGTTTAATTTAGACGTGGTTGCATAATAACACAGCATATGGCTGTAACATGACATTGATATAAGGTGCTTTCAATGATATCCCTTGTTATTCAGAAAAACATTTTGTGTTTACCATGATATTAATCAGCAACATTAATTTGTTGCTATTGCAGCATTGGCAGGTACACCAGAGATTTACCCCGCTCCACTGTGGACTCTCTGATTGAGTCAGCTTTCAGTGTTTGGGCCAGAGCCAGCGGTCTGACATTCGTCAGGTCACACAGTGGCAATGCTGACATCATGGTGGAGTTTGTGACCCATGGTGAGTTTGTCTTTGGTTTCACACAATACAGTGACACATAAAAAAAGGAGCTCTCAGCAGATCTGTCAGTGTCTTAAGGAAATACAGCAGCGCCTGTGCATACACAAGGGACTCTTCAGTAGTAATTTAACTGGTCTAGATCATCCTCTGGCTGCTGAGCTAGACAGACTCGTTTAGATGAGGTGAACAGAGGGCTGTAATTTCTATTTGGCATGAAAGTAAATGGGTTTCTCTGCGGGTTTTGATTTCATGTCCATGTATCATGAACACACATATAGCGCACGGAGACTTGCATCCATTTGACGGACCAGGAGGAACGCTGGCTCATGCTTTTGGCCCGGGGTTGGGCGTTGGAGGAGACACCCACTTTGATGACAGCGAGCGTTGGACGGCAGGAGGAACAGGTGCTGACTCCAATCACACAGGAGGTTGTATTATAGAAAACCACAAAAGACAACAACATTTGTCTGAACACACTTTCCTTCGTGTTTCTGTAGGTTTCAATCTGTTTGTGGTAGCTGCTCATGAGTTTGGCCATGCCTTGGGCCTGAAGCACTCCAGAAACCCAGAGTCACTGATGTATCCAACCTACAAATCCCCCCACCCAACAAACTTATTATCCCTGGAAGATGTAGCCAATATTAATGCACTTTACAGTAAACAGTTTAGATTTTTCTTCACATTTTTTCTTGAATATTCTCGTCTAAGTAAACCTGATCAATAAATGTGTACTGATGTGTTTTAGGTCCTGTTGGAGTTCATCCGAACCACATTTTGAGGGGCTCTCAGTACAACCCCTGGCTGTCCAGATCACTATTCCCTGGACTTATGCAGGACAGATGTGCTCCAGACCTGACCTTTGACGCAGTGTCCACTCTTGGAGATGCCACCTTCTTTTTCAAAGAAAGGCAAGTAGAAAATAAGGAAATGCATACTCTAGTTGAATAATGGAAATTAGCTGATGTAATCATTTTTCCCAAATCCTCCCAGATTGTTTTTAAGATACCACACCTCATACTATTTCTCCCACCAGATATCTCTGGATTAAACATAATAGGCAGAATGACATCAAAGAGGGCCCCATCGTCAACTTCATGCCCAAGATTGAAACCAGTATCGATGCTGCCTTCTGGATACCTCGCAGATCCACAGCCTACCTTATTCATGGTACCTATTGGTAGAATTACAGGTTTTGCTTAACACTTTGTATGATTATTTCAATGCACATCAGACATCAGGCAATTACTCCATTACTTCATTATATATATCTATATATCTATATATATATCTATATATCTCTATATATAAATCTATCTATCTATCTATCTATATATATATATATATATATAGAGAGAGAGAGAGAGAGAGAGAGAGAGAGATAAGCAACAAACATTTATCAATGTAATTATTCTGGAGTCTAAATACAATGTCTGTCCTAAATTAGATTACCGTATCAATAGCTACTTGTTGGAAAATATGAACTTACATCCACATTCTACTGGCCACTTAGACAAGACAAATGATATTTTTTCTGTGGTAGAATCCATGTTCTGGACAGTGAAAGGCTCTGTGGTGAAGGGGAAGCCCAGACCGCTCAGCCACTTTGGATTTCCAGCCTGGGTTCAGGATGTTGATGCTGCAGTGCACATTGTGAAAACAGGACGCACCCTCTTCTTTATACATGATGTTTACTGGAGGTAAGGCGGCAAACACACAACATGCACTTAGTAACAATCAGTTTGTTAATAGAGATATTCCTAGGCATAGAGGCTGAAGAGTAAGGCCTACAGGGCATGGTTGGTCCGTGGGTCTCTCGGCCTGTTGGCAGGGCAGTTGCAGAGGCAAAAACTCAGGCGTGGAAGGAATTCAGTGAGGTTATGGAGGAAGACTATCGATTGGCTCCAAAGAGGTTCTGGTAAACCATTCGGGTGCCTCAGGGGCATCAGACGGCAACTTACCCACACTGTTTTTAGTGGGGACATGGAGCTGCTGACATCACCTGGGGCTGTTGTCTGGAAGGAATACTTTGAGGAGCTCCTCAAACCCACCATCACGTATTCCTTAGGGGAAATAGAGCCAAAGAGCCTGGGGTTGGGCCATCCAATCTCTGGGGCGGAAGTTGCAGAGGTAGTAAAATAACTTGGCGGAGCTCCAGGGCAGGATGAGATCCACCCTGGGTATTTTAAGGCTCTGGATGTTGTAAGGCTGTCCTGGCTGACAGGCCCCTGAACATTGCGTGGACATCGGTGGCAGCAACTCTGGAATGGCAGACCGGGGTGGTGGTCCCCATCTTTAAGAAAGGGTGAAGATAGTTGGAACACACCAGAGGGTGTGTTCCAACTATAGGGGGATCATACTGCTCAGCCTCCCTGGGAAAGTCTACACTGGGATGCTGGAAAAGAGGGTCCCATCGTTGGTTGAACCTCAGATCGAGGAGGAACAATGCTCTTTACCCTCACTAGGGTGCTGGAGGGGAAATGGGGCTTTGCCCAACCGGTCCACATGTGCTTTGTAGATCTAGAGAAGGCTTATGGCTGTGTCCTCAGAGGCATCCTGTAAGGGTACTCTGGGAGTATGGGGTGGATGGCCATTCAGTCCCTGTACCTGTGGAGCAAGAGTTTGGTCTGGGTAGCCGACTGTAAGTTGGACTCGTTCCCAGTGAGGGTTGGACTCTACCAGGGCTGCCCTTTGTCACCGCTTCTGTTCATAACTTTGAACAGAGGATCTCGTCCTTGCTTTTTGCTTTTTGTGGTCATCCTACCTTCCACAAGCTACGACCTCCAGCTCTTTCTGGTGCAGTTTGCAGCCAAGTGTGAAGCAGTTGGGATGAAGTTCAGCACCTCCAAGTCTGAGACTCGTGGTTCCTCTGGAGGAGCTAGTGGATGTGGCTGGGGAAAGGGCTGTCTGGACCTCCCTACTGAAGCTGCTGCCCCCGCAACCCAGACAAGCGGATATGCGGTAGATGAGGTTCACCTAAGTTTTGCATCAGATTCATTTTTTTATTTTTTGTTATTTATGAACTCAGGGAAGCAGAGGCATTACAATGTTTACACAATTAATTAAATCACATTATGTTCCCCCTGTCCTCTTATTTTAGTCTAGTAAAAGAACTGTTTAAAAGTATAAAGATAAAGCAGAGCCTGTTCCGAGAGCATGTGTCGAACAAGTTGACTCAAATCTGACTGAAAGATGTTTCCATAATGTGGACCCCACACAGCGAGCAAAGGGTTCGACCTGGTCTCTGAGGTTTTGATGACATGATCACACAGTTGCGACAGTAAACAAAATGTTTTGAGCTTTGCATGACCAGAAGATGATCATGAGTCATGGCTTCTGATGAAAGGTTGTTGTGTCTTTTCAGTTTCAACGAAAACCGAAAGGTAATGGATTTTGGCTACCCAAAGTACATCAGCGAGGACTTTCCTGGAGTGAACACCATGATAAATGCAGCTTTTTATAAAGACAGTGAGTAGATATTACGCATGGTGTGGTATGTTTGAAATGTAAGTTATGTGTTCACTGAAATCTGTGAATCTGAACCAAAAGAAAAAAAAAAAAGAAAAAATTCCACAACATACCACACACCATGTCATAT
This sequence comes from Mugil cephalus, assembly GCF_022458985.1. Lineage (NCBI taxonomy): Eukaryota > Metazoa > Chordata > Actinopteri > Mugiliformes > Mugilidae > Mugil > Mugil cephalus. The sequence continues at coordinate 22,341,855 of NC_061778.1, forward strand.
ATTATACATCAACGGGACTCCAGTTGGATGATAATCTTGTCTAGATTTAGAATGTAATATATTTCTGTCTGTAGCTTAAGGGGCTTCTGTAAACTGCATTGTTATTGGTAGCACAGGAATGCTAATTTACATGCAACATCACGTGTGTGGAGTTAATGTTTTATAGAACATGTGGTTCCCCTGTGGTATTCAAACTGTATAATTTACCACTTAAAATCCTTGGTACAGTATACTGTAATTTTAACTGCAAGCAACAGTGAATATTTGAGTTTTAGAAAGAAACTCATCATTGTAAGACATATACACTCATCATTGCAATAATCATCATTATCATCTCAGAGAAAAAAGAATGTGAATTGTTCTGCTCTTTTTTTCTCTCATCTCTCATCCTAGATTTCATCTACTTCTTTGTGGGACCACAAGTCTACAAATACAACTACACCCAGAAACTTGTTGTCGGAGTAGAGAATGCAAGTTCCTGGCTGGGCTGTTGAAATGCTGTAGGACACGCACACAGCAAGGACAATACCTGAAAACCATGACTTGTTGTTAGAAAAGAAGAAGAGAAATACACTGCACTTCTCAGTTTTGACTGGACCATTATTTATCACTTGTCATATCTGAACAGAATAAACAATTACATCTTAAACCTGCCACCTGTGTTTTTATTTTTTTGTGTATGTGTGTAAAGTGCAACGCTACATGCAATTCCTTATTGTTTAAATCATTTTTGAGATACGCATGTGGTGCAGTTAGATGCACAGATGATGTGTAAATTAAGTTTGCCTCTACAGCAGCAGGTTTTGACATGACTGAGTAGTAAAAATGTTTCTATACTATGAAACACACCGTACGCACATGACTATCAGCACAACAGACAGAAAGCCCAGACATATGTATGTAGACGCTTCATGAGGAGGTTTTTAACCACAAAACCCTCCAGAAAATTGGGGCAGATATGCCCAGCTGTAACTACCAGGATTGAGCACTTTGAGGCCATGTGATTGCCCAACAACTTCAAGAATACTCCCATATAAAAAATGTGAAGCCTGGTGGAAATGTGCATTTAAAACATGGAGCTGTTGTGGATGTGGACGCGTGTTTTGGGCTCTCTGATGTTAGCGGAAATCTTGTGGACACTACCCATTGATGAGGATCACCAGCTGCGGCCTGAGGACGTGGAGCTGGCTGAGGTTTGTGGGAGGACAAATGCCTTGTAGAGTTGATATAACAACCTGCTAAATTAGAATGAAATATTCCATTAGGACAGTTGCTGATACAAATTATCATAAGTTTGTGACTTTTTTGTGCAGGAAATGGAATGCAAAAACTTTACAAGTAGTAACGGTGTCTTTAATTAAAACAGTAACAATGTGCGTATTTAATTTGCATGAACATGAATAGATACAATGCAAGGCAGGTGTTTTCCTATATTTTAAGCAATAATCCGCACACAATATTTTAATTTCAAAAAATTTTTCATATTTTATATTTGAGAAATCCTTGTTTTTAAAGGGTAAGTCAAACATTTTAGAGATACAAGCATAGGACATATACACATAAGTTATAAGCAGAACACATACTAATATAATGTCTTTGTGGTCAGACTGTCATTTGTGTAAATATTCTTTACAGTAATGATTGTAAGACCCTGACATTTCTTTGAAATGTCTGTGTTCTTCAGGGACTCAGCTAAAAATAGGCACATACATGTATGTTTATAAATGACTGATAATGCATGACAATTAACAAATGATTGCTATGAATAATGTCTATCCGCTTTTAACCTCACATTAAACATGGACCACAACACACTCCAATAATATAAAACACAATCTGCAGTGACATTTTAGTCATGCCCTAAGCTTCAAGGCTTGAACTCATACCAACAGGACTACCTCAGGAGATTCTACAGTCTGAACCTCAGAGACAGAGTGCATGTAGCTCCAGTGAGAAGGAGCCGGTCTGTGCCAGCCATGGAGGAGAAAATCAGAGAAATGCAAAAGTTCTTTGGTCTGCGGGAAACGGGAAAGCTGGACTCTCATACTCTGGATGTGATGAGGGAGCCAAGGTGTGGTGTTCCAGATGTGGACAACTTCAGTTTCTATCCTAATGAGCCTAAGTGGAACAAGTACACCATCACATACACGTGAGACCTCATTTTATACAGTTAATGTTGTAATAATCTGAAATATATATATATTCTTAGGCTCATCACAGATTTGTTAATCCTGATGTGTCTCATGTGTTTGTCACCGGGATGCAGGATAGCCAGATATACTCCAGATATGAGGAGAGAGGATGTGGAGAAGTCCTTCCATTCAGCCCTGAAATTGTGGAGCGATGCAGCTCCACTGAGGTTCATCAAAGTCAGCCATAGCAAAGCTGACATAGTCTTCTCCTTCGCACGCAGAAGTAAATCTGAAACTATTATCGATTACCTTCTCAATATAGTTAAGCAGAGCTGATCTGATATCTGTGATGAATTGTTTCTTTCTGTTGCAGCTCATGGAGATTTCTTTCCCTTTGATGGACCCCGGGGTGTGTTGGCTCACGCCTTTCAACCAGGGGAGGGACTGGGTGGAGATGTGCACTTTGACGAGGATGAAACATGGACGGCAGGGAGGCAAGGTTTGTCAGCCAGAGTGCTCTGCAATGTGAAATACAAAAGATTAACAATCTTGTTGCATAACATTTCAAACTTTGACCTTGTTTTTTCTCAAAATAATTTGAATGTAGATCAGTTCTGAGCCACAGTGTGCAGCCAGGTGTTGCGTAGCTTCTTGTTGGTTAGCGTCTCTGGCCACGCCCCAGCCAGTGATGTCACAGCAGGTGCTTGCAGCAGATTGTGAGCACCTGGTGTGGTCTCCACTGAATTTGTGGCGGCAAGTACGGATGAAGCCTTCAAAACCACAGACAGCAGCGCGGCAGCATGTCATTCTGTGCTCATTCAGATGAACTAATGGAAACCGTGTCCTTCTCATCAGGTTACAGCCTGTTTGCTGTTGCAGCTCATGAGCTCGGCCACTCACTCGGTCTGACTCACTCCAGAGACCCCTCTTCTATCATGTACCCCACTTACAAACATCATAGCAGTGCTCAGTACTCTCTGTCCACAGATGATGTACTGGGGATCCAAACTCTGTACGGTGAGGAAGTCATTACACATATAGAATGACGATTTTGTTCCTCCAACAGCTCGTAAATGTGTTATGTTCTGTACTATTTGCCAGGCAAGCCGAACAAAAAAGTGGAAACCCAGCCTGCTTCAAAAAAATGTGACCCCTACTTTTCTTTTGATGCGGCAACGATGATTGACAATGAGATCGTTTTCTTTAAGGACAGGTATGTGCTGTGTTTTAAATTATGAGTCAACTATGCCCAAATTGTGTTTTAATTGTTGCTTTCTTGTTCTTTCAATCAAGGTGCATGTGGATGAGAACAATAAAGGCAACTTATTGGAATCGCCTGACAGAGGGCCACAGCAGCACGTATTTACCGGGCATCAGCTCTCACATGGATGCCGCTTATGACATCCCTGCCAAAGGCGTGGCGTATATATTCACTGGTAGAGTAATGGGCAGTCTAGAAAACATCACTTAGACCTTGTCAGCATGACAAGGCTGGATTTCCAGTCAGAGAACACGACGCTGCACCCAAATTACAGCCTTGTGCAACTTAAGTGTTGCAGTTCATGCAAGAGGCTCATTCAGTTTGGCAGTGCTTGCGGTATGTTGCTGTTTTTCATAGTGTTCCGAATTGCTTGTGACACGCCGGTGTTTTTCCAGGTCGTAAGTACTGGGTGGTTCAACAGCTTAAGACGAAAAGTCGCTCCGGCTCCATCTACGAGTACGGATTCCCGTCCAGAGTGAGACAGGTTGACGCTGCCGTGCATGTCAGTGAATATGGGAAAACCGTGTTCTTCGTAGGAGAGTTTTATTACAGGTAACTTCAAAATGCCCACTCACATGACAAAACACATGTACAGGGAAAATGAACCCGGGAAGTTACTGAAAAAAAGAAAATTCTGTATTAAGCTGTTTAAGTGTGGCATATTATCAAAGCCATATTATTTAGGTCCATATAACCATTACTTCCTAACAGAAACTGATAAGTGCAATGGACAGTGATCTTCAAAACATCTAGATCTCTGAAGATTAAACACATGCAACACATAGTCTGTGTACACACACACATATATACATATATATATATATATATATATATATATATATATATATTATATATATTATATATATATACATATATATATATATACATAATATATATTATATAAATACATATATATATATATAACATATAATATATATATATACATATAATATATATATATATATATATATATATATATATATATATATATATATATCAGGCATAACATTATGACCACTGGCAGGTGAAGTAAATAACACTGACCATCTTGTGACAATTTAACGTTCTGCTGGGAATCTTTTGGACCTGGCATTCATTCGTGTGGATGTTACTTAGACATGTAGCACCCACCTAGACCAGACCAGACACCCCCATCTCATAGCATAGACACTCCTTGATGGAAGCAGGATGCAGCCTGACACAGACAGACACAAATAAACAACTCAAAAAAACAAGAAAAACAGCACAATGTGTTGACATCAAAAGGGGGGTCATAATGTTATTCCTGATCAGTGTATCCACTAAAATACAAGACATTTGATGTTGACACTATGGCCGAACAGCAATCACTGTCTGTATCTAAACTGCAAATATGAGAAATATATATGTGTGTGTGTGTGTGTGTGTGTGTGTAAAAAATGTGTGCATGCATGCTGAGTAGTTTGTAAAAACATTTCCTCAGAAATGCTAAAAAAGGTATTTATTTGAATCATCCAATTTCAGATACGATGAGAGCAAGAAACAGATGGACCCTGGCTTCCCCAGACTGATCCAAAAGGACTGGCCTGGAATCCCGAGGAGTGTTGACGCTGCGTTTAAGTTGCATGGTAAAAACAGGAGAAATGTAGTTTATGCACTCATGAACTTTGTATAATGTGGACCTGAGCAACAGGATGCAAATAGAACATGACTGAAATGGAAGTTGTAATTTCTTGCTTTTACCATCTTTAGGTGGTAGACGGGTGGAGTTTACCGCAACAGATGCACTTTTATCCTGAAAACACCATTTGCCCCAGTTTCAGAAAAAGTGTTAAACAAACTAGAAACAGGCTACTACTGCTCCCATCTGAACTTTGTTGTTCTCATTTCATTTCATATATTTTGAAACAGCACAAAACACGCTTTGGACATACATAAACAATTAAAACATGAACATTTTTTGTTCTTTTCTTTTTACAGGTAGCATCTTCCTGCTCAGCGGGAAAAAATCCTACCAGTATGATGTCAAACAAAAACGGGTGGTGAAAATAATTCCAGGAAATTCTTGGCTTGGATGTTGATACAGCAACATACAGAGATATGTGTACTTTTAATATATGTCCTTTATTAGTTAAAAAGACATCTGAAGAAATAAGGGTCATGTGTGTAGTTGTCACTAATTATGTAATTGTTACAGTTTAGTTTTTAGGGCATAGTGTATGTGTAACTGTCTGTAATTAAATCTCTGTTGTCCCTCTTGATTACAATAGTACTTCTACTTCTTGTCTAAGTACCATTGCAAGGATATACTGATCTGAGGATTTAATAGTGATTAAATATTAAATGATTAATATTGTAAACTTAGTTAATATTTCTACTCGTGTACTTCCACAAAAATCTACATAATCCTGAATATGCATCAACAGAATGTGTCTTGTTAAAGTTAACGCAATAAAATACAAACTCTGTTCACAAAACTCAGGGGCTTTTGTGTAAAACTTTTTTTTTTATATAAATTATTCTTCAAAACCGATGAAAAACACATAACTTATTTTACAATATTTTAAATATTATTTAATAATATATTTTATTTTAATATTTTTATTAATAAATTCCCCATGTTTGCAGAATTTTCATGTTGTAGATGGCTGCAGTTGAGATCCATCTATTATGTTATCCAGTTATCCACTTTAGGTGCTTACTGTGGGTTTTCAACCAATTATCTGCAAAGTAACCAAAACAGTTTTCAGTTGCCTGGATTACAGTAAATAATACAGTTCATTGAATGTAATCAAGTATAAATTAGAATTAAAGTTCAAACCACTTAAATTGAACAACAAATATAATTCTGCAGCTAAGTAAATGTTATCTTCCAGCATCACTCACAAGGTTATGCTTCTGCCATCTTGGCAAGCATGTAGATTTTTAGCCTAGAGTGGCTGTCCAACAGTTTTATATTTTGTTCATGTAGCACTGTTACATGAGTCATAATTTATATTAGGACAGTGTTTAAAAAAAGGCTGCAGTTTGCAGTTTACTGTAATTTTAGTAGGAAAAGAAAAACAGAACAAAGTCAAATCTCTCACAAATGTCTCCTCAATAAAGCTAAACTGATCTAATCATCTCCTCCAACTCTCTTATCAGAGGAGGCCCTCTGTACTCTCCCTCCCTGTCCAGTACAGGGGTCGTCCCTTAACATTTACTGAAATGTTCCAAAGTACACCGTGTCTGCCAGTTTTTTATTTTTTTCTAGAGCAATATACACCTCAGGCTGTTGAGACTGCCTTTCAGAGAGGACAGTGGAGGACAGAAAATATTTTAACAAGATGTCTCTTGCTGATTTTTGGATAGTGCTATTGGGTTGTTTATCCCTGTGTCATGCAGCACCTACCATTGCACCAACAATTTCCTCAGAGGATGAAGCCCTGGCCAAGGTAATTCTATGTAATGATGAATATCAGTAGTTGTAGTATCAGTTTTCAACAGGGGAAAAAGAAACATTTCAATTATATACGTAAGTAAATGTACCAATGCATCAATGTAAAATTACGCCTGCATAAAAAAGGCCGTGCATAGGAGCATAAAACTTGACTCATGTCTAAATTCATATTTTTCCCTGTCTGCGTCAGATTTACCTTTCCAGGTTCTATGACGATGTTGGAATGACGAACGTCACAACGCGGAGCTTAATTAGCAACATCACCGAAGATCTGGAAGCCATGCAGGCCTTCTTTGGCCTGGAGGTATGAGTGAATGGAATATACATACTTTTAACAGAACTCGTTCATTTGACTAAGGTGGATGAAATGAAGGGAGAAAAACTCATCTGGATTGTTGTTTTTATTATGAAATGTAGCCTCTCTCTGAAACATTACGGCAAATCAGATCAAAGCTTACATCAGAAGTCGTTGTTCTTACCTCACATCATCCACTGACAACCAGGTGACCGGCACTTTGAATAATGAGACTGTGGAGGTGATGAAGGCACCGAGGTGTGGCGTGTCAGACATCAGCAGATATGGACACTTCGCTGGGAAACCCAGATGGCAGAAGAGGCTTATTACTTATAGGTCTCTGGTCAGATGTAATATTGTCAAGATGGTTGGATATATATGAATTATACTGTGGACTTTAAATATCGGCGAAGAGAATTAATGATTTGAAATGATCTGAACAGGATTACTCAGTACACTCCAGATCTGAGCCGGAGTCAGGTGGACGCAACCATCGGTAAGGCCTTCAAGCTCTACAGCGATGTCATCCCACTGGATTTCAAACAGGTCTACAGTGGTACTGCAGACATCATGATCCTCTTCAAAGGCGGATGTGAGTCTGGACGAAACAGACTTCTACTATAAAAAAAAAAAAATAAAACTTAGAAGATGCTAGAGGTCATCTCCATATTTTGAGTAAACTGGCCTCTGTTTTTATTAAAGTTAGTGTGTGTGTGGCCTAGAAGCAATGGCTTAAACATATCTGTTTAATATCTGTTGCAGATCATGGGGACTTTTACCCTTTCGATGGGGCTGGTGGAGTCTTAGCTCATGCTAACTCTCCTGGACAGGGTCAGGGAGGAGACACACACTTCGATGATGACGAAAGGTGGACTCTAACCCAAAGAGGTCAATATTTTCTGTTATTCTAGCAACTTTGAGGCTACCACAGCAACAAGTTGATACCTCTCCTTGTTATCTTTAATCTGTAGGCCACTGGAATTTGTTTTATGGGAAAGTCACTGTGGTTAGAATCAAAATATGTCAGAATGACTTTAATGGTTTTGCTGTGTTCAGGTGTGAATCTGTTGCTGGTGGCTGCCCATGAGTTTGGCCATGCTCTGGGCCTGGATCACTCCAGAGACAGGCGGGCACTGATGTTCCCTACCTACCAATATGTGAATACAAACGGATACAGACTGCCTGATGATGACAGACGTGGCGTTCAAGCTCTGTATGGTAAATAGAAATTCCATGCACTGATCCACATGAACCTTTGTTTATTACATGATGTCTGATAGGATATAAAATGTAATGTTGATGCCATAGTTTCAAAGCTCAAAGTGCACCCTTTATTTTTTTTATGTCATGAGTTTGTAGTTTAGTCACTTTTTGACTTTACTACTCCATTTTTCAGGCAGCCGTACCCCAGTGCCCACAACAAGGCCTAATCCACCTCCTCGTCCAGAACCTGAACCAGAGCCAGAAGAACCAACTGAGGATTCAAGGCCAGACCCTCTGCCCAACCCCAAAGATGAGCAGTGTAGCCGTCAGCTGGTGTTTGACGCTGCTACATCCATCAAGGGAGACCTATACTTCTTCAAAAATGGGTAAAACCTTATATCCATCATGATCACCCCATTTACATGCAACTAAAAACCTGCATCTTACTGCATTTTTGTCTAAATTCTTCACCAGATACTACTGGAGGAAGAGTACAAGTAACCCAGGAATCCGTTTAACCAGAGTATCCGCAAAATGGTCGCGAATCAACCGTGTCGACGCTGCATTTGAAGTCCCACGAGAGGATGTGGCATATTTGTTTGAAGGTAACAATTATCTTTGGTTGACTGTGGTATAAATTAAGCTGAGTACCACAACACTATACAAAAGATAACAACATCCAGCTGTTTCTCCACAGGTCGCCAATACTGGGGTATAAGAGCACGTACAAAGACTTTGCTGTCTGGCTATCCAAAGCCTATCACCAGCCTTGGCCTCCCCTCTTCAGTCAGTAAGGTGGATGCTGCAGTCCATGTGCCAACTACTGGAAAAACACTATTTTTTGTGAATAACAAATATTGGAGGTGAGTAACATTTCACGTGGCTGCTGGTTTCTAATATGTAAAACAGGAATCACTGAGGGTTACTTATTATGCACTGTATTATGCACTGCCTATACAATTGTCTTTGTTTTCTCTTAACAGCTATGATGAAGCCCGAAACCAAATGGACTACGGATATCCACGATACATCACCCAGGATTTCCCAGGAATTGGCTCAAAAGTAGATGCAGCCTTTGAGAATTATGGTAATTTGATCATTTTCTTATGCACCATCTTTACAGTATGTTGTATACTTGCTCTAAGTATACTTACAGACTGTACTTGCTATAAAATTCGTATAGCAGCAAAGCTATTGAGAATTATTGTCCAAAGGTTTAGCTTCTATCAGAATGCTGTTTTTGTTTTCCATTGCCCAACTTTACTTTGTTTGTTTACCCTGATCAGCCCCATAAAACTCATTTTAGGCAACAGAACAAAAAAACGTTCTTATAAACCAGCTGTGTTCTACATTCAAACCTAAACAGAACACACAATGAGAGACTAGTGAGTGAACATAGTGGCACACGTTTTCCAAAAAGCTGTGGTGTTGACCAATGTTTGAGTCAGACGAGAGTGAATGGTACACCAACAAAACGACCAATGAATGTTGTTACTCATTGTAAGCTGCGTTGCCAGCTAATATGTTTTCCGTACACGTTTTATAAGCAGATGACATGCCCAATTTTCCAAAATATGTTGAATTTAAGTTTATTTGTATACTTGATGAACTAAGTCTCTCCTTCTACAGGATATTTGTATTTCTCAAATGGCCCCAGACAGAGTGAGTACTACCTTCCTTACAGGAGAGTGATGCGTGTGCTGCTGAACTACGGCTGGCTCAACTGTTACTGAGAACCCACAACAACATTTCAAATGTGTAGTTAATTTGCATGGAAGAGTCGTGACAATAAGAGTGTTGCACGTTTTTATGATGCTCTCAGAGACAGATGTTTTTTTTAGCCTAACTCCTGCCTAGCCATTGAGTTAGAGCACAACATAGCATGCTCAAACTGAATCAAAGGTCAGTGAAAGATTATTTTTCGATCAATTCTGCAAATAACCTTTGACCCAATGTTTATGGAACTTGCAAGAACTGATGATAATAAACGTATTTGATGAGATGTTTGCTCATTTCAGGGTACATCCATGCATCACAAATAAATGACAAACTTGAGTTTTGCAAGAGCTCTGTTACAATTTGCCTCCTTAACAGGACTCAGCCTAAAGGATTTTGCTAGTTGCATGCAGCAACTTGGGTGACACCACAGTGAATTGGGAAACAATTTAAGCCATTGCTTGTTCTCGGTCACGTCCGGGCTGTTACATCTGTCTTTTGCCGGGATGCCGCAATTTAAGAATTAGGACCAAAGAGCTTGTTTAGCCACATCAAATCTTTGCAAAGAGATCTGTCTCACTATTGTTTTCATGAACGTCGATAAATTAAGGCTTTTGTAGTTCAGTGTTGCATGTGTAGACAAAGTACAATACTGATTGACGTACAAAAAAACAAAAACAAGCCAATGAGGTGACTATCAATAGTTGCTTTACACAGATGGTAAAAATACATTTATTTTCTTCCTTAGTTTTGCTTTTATTTACACAACTTTTGATGTATCTGCTATTGGAATTTCTGCTGACACCACAATACAGTGGAGGTAAATTTTATCTGGGCCATCCACACAGCATTGCACAACAACCCAATTTCTTGCAGAAACAGTGTGTCCCATAAACCAAACAATCCTAGGAACACAGTCAGCATGTGCTATTTGGACAATTATCTAGACAACCTTCCCCAGTGATATCTATAAATTATTCAGACCAGCACCTTAAAATAAGTTTCATTCAGCTCCGTTGTATCAGGGAAGACAAAAACCAATACTTTGGTCTAGATGCTATGAGCAGTGACAGAATGTATTTTCTGTTATTTAGGATAGCCAAACCTTTAATTGGTGAGGAATGTTTAGCAAGATATGTAAAAGGCAAAGGCTGTCAGCTAACACTTTTCTGCTACCATGACAGAATGACAAAAAACAATTGTATTTTCAGTGTAATTTGGTCTGTAGATGATGAGTTTTCAATACACAGCAAATGAACGACGTGTGAATTATTTTAAAATGCAAGATTTTCCTGTTACCTGTGTGTTTCTTGATAAACAACATAAAGCACAGTTTTGGATTGGAATGCTGCGGTGACTTTCCCATGCTGGCAAACCAGCCGTGATGCGAGCCGAAAAGTTAAGCAGCGGGGACTGCAGCGACCAGGAGTATGGTAGAGACCATGGCATATATACAACTTAGATTCTATGAATTCACTGTCTCCAGGGCAGTCAGGAACAATGAAATAGAATCTACGAAAGCCCAGGAAACGTTTCTGAGGCATAAATTAAAAAATAAATCTTGATTTTCAGAGGATTTGTTAGAGTCTAAAATGACAACAATCGACATTGTGGTCAAATAAAAAAGAAGCGCTAAAAAAAGAGCTAGCGACAAAAGTTCCACACTGGACCTTTAAGTGTGTACTATATAATATAATAATAATAATTATTATATATATATATAAAAATATATATATATACACACTAAAACATACATACACACACACATACATACATACACACACACACATATATATATATACTATATATATATACACACACATATATACTTTTTTTTTTTTTACCAACTTGTGTATAAAGAAGACAAAAGTGTGAGTTGTTGAATAGTTTTGTTTGTTTGTTTTTTCCGAGTGCAATGATACAAACCGAAGCAGTTCATAACTGCAGGGGCAGATCACAAGTCTATATGTAGGTCACCAATGTGGCAGCATAAATTGAACAAATGAAATATATTCAATTTAAAAGCAGAAAACGCTGTTAGAGAGGTCAACAACCTATAACCACAGAGGCAGACCCAGATATAAGTATAATTAGCTATATAAAGGATAGAATTTCTTCTACAAACACAACTTGTATACACAGTTTTACAGTGAGATATTTAATCATTTCAATTACTTGTATATTACTAAATTTGTATCCTGTCTATGAAGGCATGTTTTCGATTCACCCCAACATTTCATTTAAAACGTCACATTATTTTAAGAATTTCGAGAAACTCAGACCGGATATCCGGTAAAAGTGCTCGCTGTAATAATGTTCGGTGTGAGCCTTGGTCTCTTAGTTCCTTTTTCTACGTATATATTTTTTTCTTTTAGGTAAATACGTGATATACAGTCTAGGTTTTGCGGTGATATAAAATATGCATAGCATTTACACTGCGCTACAAAATGTTTAATCTAGAGCTTCATGTAGTTGTCACTTCAAAACGGTGGTTGATGCTAGCTTAGCATTTAGCCACTTTGGTGTAAACAAAGCGATGCAGACGACTGAAGGTTCCGGTTGACACGGAAACTACTATACCAGTACTATACTAACTAAAATAATTGAGTGTGCTGTTTTGCTGCAGTTTCATTTAGGTATGTATGCTTCATTTCAAGCTAAGCCCTCGTGTGATGCTTTTAGCAGCTGTGAGCAGTTAGCATATGTTTGATTTTAACAGAATACGCAGGTGTCTGTGTTTGCCATGTTACAGTCATGTGTTGCTGAGTGAATGAGGTGCATGTAGACAGAGAGACACTGAGATAATACGTGCCTCGTTAACGTTTCCTCTCTCAGGACTCACCCTCGTCTTCCATGGAGTCACTAAACACGTTTGATTCCGAGATGGAGGCTGATGGACAGGGGAACTACTCCTTGTTTCCCGCTCTGGATAGCATTGCAAGTCTGTCTGGGACTGCTGAAACCCTGGAGAGGTTGTTAAGCATAATCCAATGCCCTTTACAGATGCCTAGTGGAGAAAGTGTTTACAGCTGTTAGCTTAAAAATGTGGATCTGATTTGAAAGCACTAGATACCAAAATGTCTGGTTAACACCATTGTTTTGAGATTTTCTTTGTAATAATGTGTTGTGTCCTTTGGCTTGTTTGTGACTTAAATGGCACATTTGTAGTTTTTGGTAGGTTGCACGGAGGGTACTGACATTTCTTTAAATTTGCAGTGAACCACCCAGTGAAATAGCTGAGAAACCAAACCTCACATGGCTCGACGCAGCGCAGGTATCTGCCCCACGTTCATCATGATTGAATGTAGCAACGTTTCCACCTGCACAGTTTTTTGCCTTCATAACCAGTGCTTTTTTTCTTCCTTTCTGCCATGTAGATTGTCTTGGAGGAGGCTGGACGGCCCATGCACATAAAGGAGATTAAACAGAGAATAATCGACAGGGGACTTGTTCAATCCAAGTACAGCAGCCCCCTCATTTGACTACTTAAAACTTTTGAACTTATTTGTGTTACAGATGAAGTAGGGACTCAGAGTGTCATATTTTTTTTTTTGAATTTCAGAAGATATAGTTTCTTCCATCACGTAAATCATAAGAAGAAGTACATATGTATGCTATTGTCATCGCTTTATAGTTGTAATTTTGTTCTTTAATCTGCATTTGTTTTTTTCTTACCTTGTCCTCTTCCTCGCAGTGCAAAATCAAGCCTGGAAGCCGTCATGTATCGTGAGGTAAGGGAAAGGTTTGAGAGTCAGGGTGACAGCAACCTCTGCTGTTGAGTGTAATAACTTACATGGTCACTAGTTCAGTGTACACAGTACGTGTGTCATCTGTATTTCTGTTAGTGTCTTTAATTTCACCATGTTTTCCCATCCTGCTTATTTGAACCTTTTTAGTACAGTTTTAGAACGAGGCAGACGTTCCCCTGCTGTGATTAAAATACAGAGTGGCCTGTGCTCAGAAGCCTTTTTAATATTGCTTTAGTAAATAAAAATTGAACTAATCTGAAATTGACCCCCAGTTTTTGGGAATAAAACTCACCCTTTCCAGCCCCGTGCATTTGGCCTCAGTCTCACGTTATGTTTCAGACACAAAAAGGCAGCAGGAGATTCAAGAGGATTGAAAACAGAAATGGAGTCTTTGCACTGCTGGTGAGTTATCTGGGACACTGATGCCACTTTCACGCAACAGCTAAGTTTCTCATAGGATACAGCAAAATCACTAGACTTTCTATGGCAGATTATTGGTTGACAACGCTTTGCCATTCACACAACCTCTGGGTCTAGAAGTGAGGATTCATACAAATTTCAGCTCAGTCTAATTTGAATTGGTTGATGCAGTGCTATGTGGCAAATCTTGAAGCCGTGTTGGATGACTAATTTTGACTATTAGACACATATTTTTTCTGAGGTGAGTTCTTTGCAGAAATAATTAGTTTCCTTCAGTTTTGTGAGTTTCCAACAGTACGCAGATTTTGTGTTCAGTAACTTTCACTAACTTTCACACAGAGCTCTAAGTAGAAGCTGCATCAGTGTTATTTGTCCGTCTGCATTTCATCTTTGTGAACACATGCATTAGCCTCGGGTTCTCCTGGTGCATGTGAACAGATCTCTGTTTCTGTCTCCTCGCAGACTGATGAGGAGCGACAGCAGGCCCTGCAGGCATTCACTGCCCAGTCTTTCCTCGGCTCTCCGCAGCAGAATACCATCTCCAGTTCTGGTTCAGGAGTCTCTGTGCCTGCCTTCCCGTCTCCATCCAGTTCCTCTGAGCATAAGGCCAAGATGAAGAGAGGTCCACGAAAAAACCAGAACGAGAAGTACAGACTCAAGTACCTCAGGCTGCGCAAAGCTGCTCGTGCAATGATCTTTGTAAGAAAATAAACTATTGTTGGCTGTCAGAGATATATTTAATTGGCAAGTTTCAAGTTATCAACTGTGTATCAACAAAGTTGGATTTTGTTTTAACTGTCGATGTTTCATCTGCAGGAGAATGCAGCTCTCTGTGATGAGGTTGCTCATTTAGAAGAGAAGTTTCTTAGAGCAAAGGAAGAGCGCAGGTGTGTACATGTGTTCGAGTCGTACTGAATCTAAACCTAGACTGACTTACTGGTTTGTTTGATAATGTGCTTCCTTGTGTTGTCATTTTCTCTTTATTCTTAGGTTAAATGTGTTTTTATGATGCTACATGATATGACATGTGATTTTATTATGGTAAAACAAATGATTCTTTACACTCGCCTGTCACTTTATTAGGATCTCCTTCTAGGTCTGGATTTATACAGCAGAAATTGAGATTCAGATACAAGGCTACATTTTCTAAGCTTCCATTGCCTAGTTTGGTAAATACCTGCCAGCTGTAGCCTCATTTTAGTCCCCCAGTGTGGTATTCTGCTTCAAGGTTCGATGTGTTGTGCATTCACAGATGCTCTTCTGCATACTTTGGTTGTACTAAGTGGTTATTTGAGTTATTGTTTCCTTCATACTGACTTATACTAGTCATTCTTTTTTATGTCTGCCATAAATAACAATTTTTTTCCCATAGAACTGCTGCTTCTTGAATAACTTGAATTGAACTTGAATAACTGCACTAATGAAGTGGCCAGTGAGTGCACATACCATTATGCATTTTTGTTTTTATTTCCAGGTTCTTGTTAAAGTCGTTGTTGCAGTACCAGTCTGTGTCGGAGAGCGAGATGCTGCCTACACCCAGCTCGAGTTCTCACCCACCAGTGCCACCGGCAGCATTGGCCTCAGGCCCTGTAGGGTCTTCAGGCCTCTCTGCAGCCCATAACCTCACATCAGTAGTGTCAACAGCAGAAGAAGGACTGCTTAAGAAACCCAAGAAGGAAAGGAAAGAACGTGGGAAGGAGAATGGAAAGGAAGAATGTGAGTCTTTTGCTCAGAAATTTACGCAGATATGTGTGATTAATGTGACAGCATGTAGTGATAGATTGCCTTAAATTGTGCTTTTAGTTCCAAAGAAGATGTCAAAGAAGAGAAAGCTAGCAGACGGCTCACGGAAGCTGGTGCAGCCCATCCCTCTTGACTCATCCGGCCGTCCGGTGTTTCCCATTGTCCTGGGAGGTCTGACGGTCTACAGCCTGGGGGAGGTCAGTGTCTGAGATGAACCTGTCATAGCTTTTTACCTGATTCGGCAAGTTGAATGAATGGGCACGCTCTAATTGGCTGGATTAGAAATTTGGATTTCAAAATAGGCTGTTTTTGTACTAACACAGAGAAAATAATACCTCCAGCCAGATGCAGTAATCAGGCCATTTTGTTGCAAATGGGTTCAGTTCTACAGCGTTGTGTTGCTGTCACTCTGCTGTCCATCACCACATTAAGCCCAACCAAGCGATTTGATTAGCTGGAGAATAATCAGTTCCTAATAGAGTCACTCCAGGCCAGCTTTCCACCGCAACAAGTTGTGGGCAGGGAAGTTTGTTTGCCTTCCAGGTTAATTATTTGGACCTCTCCCTTCTATCTTAGCCTCCCCACTAATAGTAGCTCTTCCTGTTTTCCCTTTTGAATGACAAACCACTGCCACCTCCTGGTAAGAAGAGTTATTTCCCTTCAAGCAGGCGTTGGTTGTAGTCTTGTAGTCTTGGTGTGTTCAAGTACAAATTTTTGGCCCAGACACAAGGTGGCGCCCTGCTTTTAGACTGCCTGCCATAGGCTTAGGTTCATGGCTGATAATAAAAGAAACGTAATGACTAAACGTTGCTGAATGAAATCCTTTAACGAAGCGTGTTTTATCTGCTCTCCAGATTATCACTGACAGAATGCTGTTCCACGACGAGTGTGCCATCTACCCTGTGGGCTTCTGCAGCACGCGCATCTTTGCCAGCATGAAAAACCCCGACCTTCAGTGCCTCTACACCTGCCAGATCAAGGATGGGGGGACAGGTCCACAGGTACACATGCACAGCCATGTTTGCCATTTCTCATACCCAGTATTTTATGAACATTGTTGACATTTAGTCTGCTTATATCCATGTGAACAAACCAAAGCAATACGTTACAATAAATATGGACTTTTTTCAGTTGGAGCTGCTGTGCATCCTGTTACATTATTTTGGATCTGAATTGTAAATCTTTGTTGAAATGTGTTGGGTTATGTTCCTTTAAACACTTGCCTTCGCCCCACCCCCAGTTTGAGATTGTACCAGAAGAAGAGCCTCAGAATGCCATCGTAGCCTCCTCCGCCCTGACGTGCCACTCCAATCTACTGAAAGCCATCGCATCTGTCAGGTAACGTTCACCTCAGAGGCTTGGATTGATGTCATACTCCAAGTAAACAAGCTTCTCTGTTCTCAGGTTTAGTGTTGGCATTGCAAAAGACCTCCACATATTAAAAGAAAAGTAATTTAAGATAATTCAATTTTAATACAATAGCTTCTTCCACATGTCTCTCTCTTAGTTCCAAGGCTGTGGCTCCGATTGTGCCCTCAGGAGCAGACTTCTTTGGCTTCTCTCACCCCACCATCCAGAATCTCATCCAGAGTTGTCCTGGAGCTCGCAAATGTAGCAAGTAAGTTCATTCCGCTCGTATATTATGGATTAGCAACATTACTACACAGTATGCATTTAAAAAACTTTCTGAATAGCATGTTGTGATTTAATGTTTTTTTTTAGACTTAAAAATGTGTAGTTGGAAAACCGGAAGACTTGTTGTGAGTTGTCATTACAGAAACATAATCATACTGTAGGTAATGTCCATGTCAAGAACCTGTTGAGAACAAATTAGCCTACAGACTTCCATTAGAAACATTTATGACTTTTTAATATCAGTACCTGCAGGCAAAGCTCAGTGTTTTCAAGATTCATATTAGTTGTACAAGATAGAATATGCATTGTTCATCTGATTAATAAATACACCCAAACATTTAACATTTATTACTGAAACTAGTTGTTTTCCTTTACTGAGAAGATTATGGAATGATTAAGATAATGATATTTTTAAGAATTATTGTCAGCCATAACATTTTAGCTCATGACAAAACGCTCACTTACATTTCCATTGCTCTAATTTAGAACCTGAATTACTGAGTATGAACCATATGAAACCAGGTTTGTCCCATTAAAACCGGACAACCCATTAAGACACAATTTAAATACATTTATCATGTCAAAATACCCTTCATATGTAGTCTCAGTGAGCTTGTTCCGTGACTTTTTTATTTTTTTTTACATTGTTCATTTAGCTACAGATGGATTCGTTTTGAGGTGTGTCGCCCTGGTGATGGCCAGGTCTCCCACAGCTTGTCGGAGGACGACGCCTCCGTCAACTTTGAAGCCTACCAGAGACACCAAGGCTTTGATGAGAACATCAAGGCGGAGCACATCACAGGTCTTAAACATAACTATCTTTTAGCTAGGCTGCAGTGCATTTGATCTCTGTCCTTTATGCCTTCACAGGGTGAACATTTTACTCTCATGTAATGTAGGGGTCCATTAAAACTGAGTGTGTTCATCCAGCTTATATAAACAGCTTTGAAAGCTGGGCTTATTGGATTGCGAGCAGGTGGCAAGTTAGAATCCCTTGGAGGGGGCTCAAATGAAAAACCTATTCCTCAACAACTGCTGTCAAAATGTCAGAGCAGAGCATTGGAGCCGCTCGGCTGCACTTCGCTCTGTGGGAGTGTGTGTAAATAACCCCCTTTACCCCACCCACTGCTGCTGCAGGCCTCCGGTGTGAATAATATTGCAAATGAAAGCCTCCATGTAAGCTGAAAGAAATGTAGCCTATTTTTGTTATCTCTCCCATGTTCTAACGCTGACATGATCACTCAGCGTGACGCTGATAGCCACTCTTCTCCTTCTCCACCTTCAGAACAGATGCCGGCGTCTCCTAGCTCCTCTCATCAGCACCACCTGACCCCCTCCGCCGTGAAGCCCTCTACCTCATATTTCAGCTCGTGAGCTTTTGCACCTCTGAAACCAAGGTCACACAGTACCTGATCATGATGAACTATTACTGATATTTACAAAGCATACAGTCCTCTGTGTCCTCCCTGATTTACTAGTCCAAGAAACAGCAGCATATGTTTGAGTAACTGAAATCTAAATGAATTATTGCACGAGTTCTGCGCTCAACATGCCGCCCAACCAATTAGTAGTACCTTAAATACCAAATAGGGATTACACAGAAAAACTGTTAATATGCTTTCTCTACTGTGTCAACAGTAAAACATTTCATTTAATCTTTGCATATTGGACAGTAATTATATTTATTCATGTTTTACTTCAGATTATGACAAAATACAAACGGCAGACTGAGGTGTTAGTGTTGTTTATTCGTGCAAATTATGCGATGTCCAAATTACTTCAGTGTTGTAACTTTTGACACAAAAAAAAAACAACTTTGTCATGATATTCTATATTGATATAGTCCAGCAGATATCTGCGCTGCTTCAAAGCTGCATTTAAACAAAGCCTGTCAACACACACATGGGCACAGCAGTAAATGGGAGACATTGTTGAGTACACATAATCCTTTGCTTCAGTTAACATTTACAGACTTGTTCTGAAAGCTCTATAGAGAGAATCCATCCTAAGACATTACACAGCAGCATTAGTCAAGTGGTATTATTTTCCATTCTGGTGACTCTGAAGTGAACAAATTAGATGTTGCTCTGACTCTGCTAAGACAGGGAGGTTAAATACATGTCAAGATGAGCTTATTATCCAGACAGCATGAACGGGGACTATACTCTGAGAGGAATACATGGCCCACTTTGATTTGTCAGGGTTATTTACATAAATGCACAAGGTGAATGTAAACAAATTGAACTCATCTGGGTCATTATGTCTGTCCTGAACTGACTAATAATATATAAAATTAACTCAGTGTTTCGTACCATTTTGTCTACCTGGCTGATGGAACTTTTAGAGCAGTCCAACTGTGACCGATCAGCTTATGCTTTACAGAGGACATGAAACAACATAACATATATGTACACATTCTAAACATATACCGAAATAAAACATCATAAAAATCATCCGTTTTAAAGAAAATCTGCTTTTTAAATGCATTCATGATAGCACCACCATCTAAATTTTACATCACTCCCTCATATGTTAGTTGCTTTAACCGCTATTGAAGAAGACACAGTTTAGGAGAACTATGATATGTCGGAGGATCAGGCAGAAAGGGAGATTTTTCAATCAGCCTTTAATAAATTGCCTCAAAATGTTTGGTCTCTTGCTGCCATTTCTTCTTTTTTCATTTTGAAACTCTACTTAGAACCTACCTAAAATCCAAGTGTTGGAGAACAGGCAGTCGTGGCAGTGGCAAATGGTGGAAATTAAAAGATTTCTCCCAGTCTTTAACTTTATAAAAACCCATGTTAACATACACGAGCAATGCAAAACATGCCTCCTATAATTGGTTTTGTAATCTGCTCCTATTTCCCCGTCATTTTCAGTGTAGCACCATTTTGTCTACATGGCTGATGACACTTTTACAGCAGTCTAGCTGTGTCCAATCAGCTGAGACTTTAAGGCAAATCTGGCTCAGTAGTTTTCCAGAAGTTTCCTACGCTCGGATAGCGATTGAAAATAAAAGGAGGTGCAGGTAAAATGTTACTGGAGCTGTAGATAGGACAGGCTTTAAAGTCACAGGGCCAGTCTTTCCATGCGTACCGAACAGCAGCAACTTCACTGGGGGGTGGACACTTGGTGACATCTAGGAGCACGCTGTCTGAACCCCGGTGCTGGATGAGAGCTGGAACCCAGAGGGACGAAGCCTCACATGGAGTCGTAACGTTTGAGCAGCAGACCTTGATTTAAAAAAATAAATAAATAAAAAATAAGCAAGACGATGAGAGCAAGAACTTATTTCACCTTAGAAATTATAAGAGCAGATATCAGTGAGGGATTTCTTCACGAAATGCTATCACATAGCGACCACACCAGCCCCCAGCCTCACCTCGAAGATGTCTTTGGACCACGTGACCGAGACTTTTTGGTCGTAGGTAATGTTGATGTACGTTTGAGCGGACAGGATGTGTTTGGGGAAAGGTCCGAGGAATGTCACTTTCTCCTCTTCATAAGCCACCGCCCTGGCACCCAGTGTCAGTCTGTAAGCAACGTCCTGCTTATCTCTGGGGTGGATCCTGAAACAGATGATGTGGCAGTCGGTGAGAGAGGAAAGGCAACACAGTAAAAAAAAAAAATTATAAAATATATTTAAAAAAAAAAAAGCTGCCTATAAATACCAAATATAAAAGCAGGTCACATCATGCAGACTTTTAATAAAAACAAGGAACAGGAGTTAACTGTTTGCTAGTTGTTGTTTATTTTTTTAAATTTATTTCAGTCCATAGAGAAAGTCGATGTTGAAAGCTGATGTTGGCAGCGTAACCGTGAAGTTTCATAACCATTTACAAGGATCTTAAAATCTGCCCAACTGGAAGAAAGAGTGGGAGCGTTTGAACAGGTGTGACATAAAGCTCTGACTAAAACTCAGCAGTACTATAAATATATATATATATACACTTAGATTTCAGGTCAAACCTGTTAGTTTAATGCATCCCTGAACTTTTATCTTCACCTGTAAATATTTATGTCTCATTATTCTATCTGAATATTAAGGATTATTTTAGGGGTTACTGACCAGTCACAAAATGCAGACTTTGTTGACAGCTGAAGGCAGGTGAACCTTTGCTCAGAATGTGCTGTGAGTTCAGGGAAGTGTAAACGGCTACAAACTACCCGTCAAAAGAAAATAATGTACAACTTTCACTTCCAAAGTTAAAATGGTTCAAGTTGTTGTTGTTGTATCGTAATGTTTGTACATTGTTTTACATATGTATATTTATATATACGTGTATATATGTATATGTGGTGTGTGTGTATTGTTGGTAACTGCGGATGAAATTTGGCATGTAATGCAGTATATTTACAGTACATGATGTGTGTGCTTTTTATTAATATGCACTGTCCTGACAAAATCAATAAATAAAAAATAAATAATGCATCTTTTCAAGAGCTATGAGGCGTAAATCGCTTACAGAGTGGACATGAGGAGAGTTTGAAAATGTTGAGACCTGTGAATATGAAAAAGATCCTTACGAGCCATAGGGTGAGGTTTGATCCGGTAAATCCAAAGCCACAGCCATGAAGGTCTTCTTCAAGCGGGGGTTCGGGACAAAGCCAGTGTCTGCTGTTTGATGCCAGCGGATGTTCGGAAAGCCGTCGTACGTGGAGTTCTTTTCATACGTGGACAGCTGCGGATACAGGGAAAATCATTCATGAGCTGTTCAATACATCAAACAATATCTGAAAAGGCAGTCTGTGTTTGCATGGTGCATTTCTGCCACTGCCACTGCAGAACCAAGTAAGAAATGCTCTGATTCTGCAGCTCAGCGTTTTTTATATTTGATTTGATTTCATACTGAATGTCAAACTAAACCAATACTGTAAGAACATGCCTGGACAAATCCAAATGGGAAATCTGGAGCAGTCTGATACGCTGAGCCTTGGTGAAAGGACATCCTCCAGTCATCAATCATAGCAGGGAAGGAACAGTTGTACTTGTCCTGATGGTAGTCCACATTGGCCTCGCCTTCAAGTGTGAAAAATACTATTATAGTCATGCATCGGACTCTACTGAACTGTGATATCAGTGTGAGCCGTCTTACCTTGGTACCAGATAGCTCCATAAATGGTCATATTGAGAAGAGGGTGGATCATTGCGTTCCACAAAACAGAGTTGTCTCTAGGACCGAGAGATTGTATCCTGCAGAAAGCCACAACGGTTAGTGGTAGAACCTTTATTGGGTATGAGAGACGTACACAGCGTCATCTTTATGTCCTCACATGGTGTTAGTTGGCTTGAGTCCACAGTGCTCCAGGGCTCTTGAAGATGACCAGGCTTCCACTGGTGTGCCTCCCCAGCAGGACTCCACCAGCCCTATCGGGTACTTCAAGATATCATACATGTGACGTCCAAAGAGCCAACACACCGCAGAAAACTCTGCAACGTCTAGAAATGGAAAGTACGAACGTCAACACATGCGGATCAATTTTAGACTGAGACTTATTATGAATATGAATTTTGAAACACGGGGTTCCACTCTATGGCTTCACACCTCCTGCATAAACCGGAGCTTGGACTTTAAAACTTGGGCGGCTATGGCTCAGTAGGTAGAGCGGGTTGTCCATGGACTGAAGGGTTAGCGGTTCAATCCCCCGAGTGTGCCATATGCCGAAGTGTCCCCAGTTGCTCCCAGTGCAACTGGCGCTGGTGTGTGAATGTGTGTGTGCTTGTGTGAGTGAATGGGTGGATGTGTCTCTGACTGTAAAAGCGCTTTGAGTACCTTTGAGTAGGTAGAAAAGCGCTATATAAGAGCAAGACCAAAACTATTATGCATCTTCTATAACTGGCTCTGTTGCAGAGCAATTATCCAAAGCAAAACCTGTAGGTGTAAACCCAGTTTTAAAGAATTTTATGAATAAATTCAAAAAACAAACAGTTTTTGTCTTACTGGCTTTGGGCACAGACCAAGGTAGTTCCACATGAATCAGATCGGTGAGCTCAGTTTCACCTGTGTTCAAAGCCACCATGAAGGTCCTCACATGAGGATACTTGGCTGAAAGCACCAACTCCTCTGATGCGTTGAAAATCTATTTGAGAATTAGTACTTTAATAGAAATGCCTCGTGGCTCTAAGGTACAGTATTTCAAACTTGACTCAGCAATACCTGATTAGTCTTAAAGTACATGTTGCTCTGCCCTCCACACAGCCAGACGTCTCCAAACAGCACATCTGTCAGAGTGGCTTCATAGTCCTCAGAGGCTGCTGTCACATTATAGGGCCCACCGGCATCCACAGGATCCAGGGTGACTCGCCAGATGCCTGTAAAAAAGCAAAGTAAAGTGTCGGAATGAATAAATGACATGATAACAATGTTCCAAGACCGTTTTAGGCCCGGCCATACCGTCCCCACACCATAGAAAATTTAAACCATCACTACTGGACTCCTTGCCTCTTCTGATCTTTTACAATCAAGTAGCCTGCACATGTCAGAATACATTTTTCATTTGAGGACAACTTGATGAATTCACCTTTTGTCACGTTGACTGCTGAGGTGTTCTGTGGTACTGGTCCGGACAAGGAGACGGTAACCTGTGCGCCCTCGGGTCCATACCCCCACAGCACAGCTCTCTCTGGAGATTTCTGCAGCACCATGTGGTCTCCATAGTAGGAAGCGAAGCGCAGGGGCCCATCTACACACACCGATTTACGATTTCTTTAGAGTTTATGTAACGGATGCATTCAGGGCCAACGAACAAACATTAAGTTTTAGTTTCATTATACTAGGCACGCTAGAGTATAATCTAGTCTAAATCTAAATGCGGACACAAACTGGATTTAACTCACCACTGTTGGCAATGGAAAGGTAAAGTACGAAAACGAAACAAAGTGTTAGAGCCATGCCAATAAGATACCCGACGTGAATTAAAAGCTGAACACTTCTGTCCAGAAAAGTCATGGCCGTCATACTGGAAAATTATTAATAAACTAACCCAGTTAACTCAAGTATAGCAGAGTTGTAAACGGGTAAGATTCGTCGCTTATGTGACGTAGTCACAGCTGACCACATGCATGACTAACTTTCAAAATAAAAGCACGAACGAAGAACGGCATTATAGACTCCTTCACGGTTTGTAAACAACGTGACGTTTTTTGAGAGGCGGGACTTAACTGGATGTCAAACACCCGAATGAATGGACTCGATATTGGACTCGATAAATGGACTCACATATTTTTGAGAATAATGCACTCACACTCTGAAACCGTGAGTGTTGTTTTAAAAAGTTGACTCTGACTAATGGAACTACATTCACTGACCTCTAGACCCTCACTCACTGGATGGACGATTTGACCAAAGAATGACACAGAGGGGACGAAGTCTGGTCTGTCTTTATCAAATGTAGCCTCTCTAACAAATTTATTACAAGAAGTAGGTGGAACCACTGTGGAGGGTAAAGTAGTAAATGCAATTTCTGCTTGGATACCCCTGAAACATGCAACTGATGTTGGGTTTATTTATTTATTCTACCCATGATGTTGTCCAGGCTGACGATGCATTACATATTAAACTTATCTGATAAGAAGTGTGCAAGTTGTTGCCAATCCAATTCTTTTTTTAATCGCCAAACCAAAGTTGTCTATGACTGGCAGTGGCTGATATGTGATAAAATTTCAAGTTAGTGTTTTTGTTTTTTTCGGTTTTGGCACCAAAAAACAGGGCAAGACGACATTTTCATGGTTAACAGTGACAGTGTTCGCCTCAAGCTTCCCTTTGTTTTGCCTCCAGCTAACACCATGATGTCGGCCATGAAGGGGTTTATAGAAATCCTTCATCCAAAAACGCTCTGATATATATAAAAAAAAATGTAATCTGAACTTTCAACTCATCCTCTGATTCCAGTCAGAAAAGCACTATTGCATTGATAAAATTAAACAAAATGACCTAAATGCACATTTCAAGAGTTACTGGCAGATTATTCCTGCTTGTTTCCCTTCATTGAGCAGTTCCAGTTGAACAGATTAGGGTCAAAATCCACTTAAAAATTGCATTATTCATTCCTTTGCCTCTTGGGGGCAGAATGACACAAACTGAGATAAACTTGAAGTGATTACCTATGCCATCCTGTTGTGTTTTCGGCCTATTGACGAATCCATTGTTAAATTTTCTTAGAGATCTTAAACAACTACTGAAAAAAAGTATTTAAAACTTTGGCTTGCTCTGTTTTTTTTCGCCAGCTTTTTGTACTGAGTAAGTAGGTACAAGGCCAGTGGGTTTATCAGAGCTTCATAGCTAAACCCTGACTGCATATTGATCTGGTAAAGCAAAGCATAATGTTTATACACTTTCAGTGTACAAAATTTCAGTGTTCATATGCAGTTTGCAAATGCATTTTTAACATTAAAATAAATATCCCTAGAGGTGGAAATAGTGGATATGAGACATTGTTCCCATGTACTGTGACAGCTCTTCTGTGATGTGTACCTATAATCTATACCATAATATTTAAGGCTTTGTTCTTTTCAGATGCATAACACAAACAACTTGGTCAATTTTAACACACATATAAAGTATTATTTCATAGTTGTCAATTATGTATTGATCGAAATATATCATTAGCAAAAATATCAGTATTTTTATCATACTTTAATGCTGTCTAAGAAGTACTATATCCAAAAATCTGCACACGGTGTAGTAAAGCAGTTAGTGAGAGAGCAGCCAGTCATGCAAAAGCCTGCTGAACTGGAATCACAAATGTATTGTGGGGAAAAAAATAAAAAATCCCCACAGACCTTGATTAAAACCAAAAAGAAATGCTTATGTAATTACTTGGACAGACTCATCTTCTCAAACATTGACAACTGTCAATGTTTGCACACTTTCCAAAAGCGTTTTGGAACCAATAAATCTCATAACACAAACTGTTCACATCCCAGCCCACATGCTGTCAGCTATTTGGATGCCAACAATAAAGTAAACCAATCCCACAATCCCAAATTTCTCTTATAGTCGGTATTGAATACCACAATATCTTGTGTCCTTACACCCTTGGATAATAAACAGCCGCAGTGAGTGCCTGCGAAACTAAAAAACAACAAAAAACGAGCTGATTACATTGTTGCTCAAACCTTTCCCTCAGGTACCCAAAGCAATGCACTGCTGTGAGGTGAATCCTTGTGAAGGCCAAAGTAATTAACATCTATGGACTAAAACAGCAGCATGAAAAATGAAGTGGGTGGAACATTAATTATCCAACAGTTTACCAGCCAGGTGTTCAAGGGATCTTAGGCGTTTGCCTGCAGTAAAGATGAATGAACGCACCTCTTTCTGTTGGCATGTTATTTAACACAAAAACATCAAGACTTGGGAAACTTGGGAAGAGATACGTGATGGATGGTTTGTAGTGACGGGATGGTGTGTGGATCATTATACACATGAGAACATTCAGACTATACATGAAATAGCCTTAGCCTCCAAGGTGATTACAACCCTCTCCAAAGGCCAGTGATAGGCTAATGTTTGAAATTGAAATTGCACATTTATCTCAGTGTAAACCAGGGCCAGCAGCTGTGTACGTGTTACTCTTTACCTTGTGCAATTTGTGTATACATGAGCCACAGATCAAATATTCAGGCTTTGCCTTTCAGCTCCACTGCTAATTGACTCAGCCGTCAAATTCCACCACGGCCTTGTTACAGAAGCAACTTCTAATACAGAGGCAGTGGAGCACATGCCATCTCCGACTTGATAAAAGGGAAACAGAAAGGGAATTATCTCTCTGAACTGAAGATGTGTCTGAAAGTCACATTGTAGCTGAGGGGTGTAACATGTGGAATGGAATAATTTAATTAATATCCGCATTTATGGCCACACACGACTTATCATAAACAGTCACATGAAAGTAGACTATCACTCCAGGGTTCTTTTGTTTTCACCCTGGAAACTGGCAGGCCACGCACTTTCTCAGCCTAATTGAATTTCAAATTTGTGGTTGGTTTTTGCTCGCCCTGTGTATTAATTATCATGATGTTAAAACCACTTTTATCCGAACCTTGTAATTGAATCCAAGTATGTTTGAAAATACTGATTGGTTATTGTTCTAACAATTTGCTTTAATGAACATCAAGTTATTATTAACAAAAGATAAGACAAATTGTAGCCCGAAGCTGCTCATTTCTGATCTATGGAGCTGCATGTTTCTTGCTTGGGTACACATTTGGAAATAATCCAATAATCCTGTAACATAACCACTATTGTCACTAGTATAGATTTGTGCTCTTGTTTATTCCTAACATAATAACAGTACTGAACACTGTCTCTGTCCATCCTTTCCATCCATTATCATTATCCATGCATCACTTAGTGTCATGTCGTCTAGTTTCTATCATGTTTATCAGCTTCATGCTTCATTCAGACGCATGTATGAATTAAAATGCTTCCTTCTGCTGCTCTCTTCTCCTCCACTCCTGTCTCTTCTCTCTCTTTTTCTGTCTCTCTCAGCCTCAAGCTGATGGGTCCCTCCTTATGAGCTGCTCAGGGTTTCTTCCTGTTAAAAGAGAGCTTTTCCTTGGCACATGTCGCCTTAGTGCTTGCTCTGGGGGTTTCAGGCTCTGGTTACTGTACTGTAAAATGTCTTGAGACTACTTCTGAGTCTGAAGCATTTAACTGGTCTCCTCACATCTCAGAAACAACAAACGATCCATTCTTCTGCACCAACGCTCCTCTCAATGTATCATGCATCTTTTATGCGCCACCACCGTGTCATTTAAAAGCATAAGATCATATGATGACTGACCATGTACAGCTTGTTTTGTTGCTTTTATTTCAGACATTTAAGAAACAAATCGAGAAAGGAACATTAAGGGACTACTAAAAGAAGTAGGATAAAATAAGATATGCACAAACAACAAAAGACAGATCAATATAGTGTATGAAACATGTCTGAAATGACTTGTCATCATCTGCAATTGAGCATTTCCATGTGAGTAATGCTCTCATCATTAGCACTACACTTCAGGCTCAAATTGGATTGCAGAAATTGGGCTGAAAACTTCAACGTCCCTCCTCTACTGATCCGTGGAATGGGCTCTGCCCTGTTCCATCAAATTTTACAGCTAATTTCATACGGCAAAATGAGAAATGCAAATATGTTTGTGGTCTCATGCACAAGCCAAGATTTATGACTGCTGTCTGGGACACTCATAGGTCTCTTAACACATCAGCTCCCATCCGTCATGTGATAAATCCTCATATTACAGCCTCCCTGCAAGTCACTCAGTGGCTATTAGGTGCATGAGGGGAGCCCAAGCATCTCTCTGCAGCCTACGCTATGTTGAGCTTTTACGCTTTCAAAATCAGTTTACACACGAGATTGCCTTGCCCCATTTACGCCAACCTGCTGAAGAATAGGTGATCAGGGAAAAGAACCAGGCTACATTTCACTTTATTTCTAGTATATAGAAATATTCACTCAGGATGTAAAATGTTAATTTAAAGTTAAGTCTTTCATGTTAGTGGGGATTTCTCTTGCCTGGATGTAATAACCTTCTGGAGTCTTGGCAACCAGTCATACAACTTTCACTACATAAACATTAAGGGGTTTAAACACAGGCAAGTTGAACTAATCCCTTTTTTGAGTTGACGGAAATATGACTCATATAGGTCCCAAAAATCTTTACCACAAGAAAACACAGTCCACAGCTCTGGTCTCTATAACTGCATTCTTCATGCTGATATTGTGCTTGGAGCGTTGGGTGATTCCAAAATTAGAGGCGGCATCGCTGATTTTAAATAGCAAGCAGTGATGGCAAGAGGTTCTGACAATATTAGACTTGCTAAGAACACTAATGCTTGGCAATACATAGTGTATGCACGCAACTATCTGGCATAGCATTATGACCACCTTCCTAATATTGTGTAGGACATGGTCCTTCTGAGGATGTCCTGTGGTGTCTGGATGTTGTTAGTGGGGGTCAAGGGGAGGGGCCAGGAATTTGGGGGCTAGCTCAACATCTTGTGCCATTATTCATGTTTCTTGAGTTGTTCTTAAACCATTTTTTTGTGTGTGCCTGTGTTTTTTTTCTTCCAAGTACAATTTGTTCCCAAGCACCTTAATTTTCTTTTTATAATTTATTTTATTTTTTAGTATGTTTATTACCCGTACTACCTCTGCATTAACATGCACAGACATGGCCGACTCCGTCCATCTCTCTCCCCCACCGCAGCTGAAACACTCATCTACTCTTTCATCACCTCCAGACTGGACTACTGCAGTAGCCTCCTCTACGGTCTACCTTCCAAACTTCTCAACAAACTCCAAATCGTGATAAAACTCTGCCGCCCGCCTCC
The DNA here is from genome assembly GCF_022458985.1 of Mugil cephalus. Classification (NCBI taxonomy): domain Eukaryota; kingdom Metazoa; phylum Chordata; class Actinopteri; order Mugiliformes; family Mugilidae; genus Mugil; species Mugil cephalus. Next base: position 22,371,765 of record NC_061778.1, read on the forward strand.
CCACCCACACCCGTTCCCGTGACCACATCACCTCCATCCTCCAACATCTCCACTGGCTCCTGCCTCCTGCCTTCATCAAGGAGTGTCATTGATATTGGGTGGGGGTTCCTGGTCTGGTCTAGGCGGGTGGTAAATGTCTAACATCCACATGATGGCCAGTGTTATTCACTTGACTTGTCAGTGGCCATAATGTAAAGTACAATACTTAATGTAGAGTACAGTCATTTTTCTTATTTTGAAGTTTGAGTAATTTAATTTCCAATTCTCTTGCTCGACAGTCATTTTTAATCCATTTAAAAAGTGCAAACTAGGATAAAACGTGTCACCATAAGGCACGGCCATGGCAACTGAATGTGAAATTTGAATGCATCAGCGTGGATTCAAACCTTCTACGCTGAGTGTAGTTGCGTAATTATAGTTTTAGATGGTGCAACAGGTGGAAATATTTATTTAATAAGGCTAGACGTAGCTGAGCTTGATGTGGCGCGTACGCCCAACTTTTTTACCTCCAGATGGCGCCACCGCCGGGTGTGGGAACTATACAAGGTTAGTAAGTAGTCAAGCAGAGTCTGGAATCTCCACTATCGACCAACAGGCAGCTACGAAATGATGGTCAATGAGTGATTCTCTTTATATGTGGATGTTTCCATGTTAAACAGTCCAGCATTCTCCATGTGGCCGTGGATTGCCTGCCACTGCTCTAGAACCAGTTTAAGCTGGATCGATCCAGACATTATTCAAACCTATTAAAAAAACACCAACCTAAACACGTCCTGTCAAACAGAAACAATGTAATATATCATTATATTAATGTGTCACAAAGCTCAGTAACCATATCTCCTCTTTCAGCACCACACTGTACTGTGTCTGGGAAACAAAATGTCACAGAAGCTATTTTTTTATTCCACGTGAGCTCGACTCTCATGTGAAATGTCCACAGTCACGTGCAGCCTCAAATACCTCTGCAGCTCTCAGCCTCCTACATAGATCTAAACTCATTCCTGGCACCATGATGGGTTAAGGTGTTAAACTGATACTTAGTAATCCCGCTGTTGCTGGAGGAAGCTATGTCTATTTACTGATCTGAAAGTGCAAGAGGAAGTTTGACACTGAGATATTTAAGGCAAAGACAATTAGCTGCAGTTGTGCTTCCTATAGCTGTAGCTTTAATGAGAAAATTAGGAGCTGGAGGTAGACAGAGGAAGAAAATATAGATAAGATATACAAAGATATAGACATAGATAAGTTAATTCTATGGTGATGGCACATGTATAAAAAAGTTAGCAGTGGAAAGTCTGCTCTTCACATTCTAGTCCAGGTTTTTAACCATGCTGCATGCACACTTGAAAATTCTTCCACAGAAGCATCGTAAGCAGAGTGAGTGACCAGAGGGACAGTATGAAAATGACAGCCAAGCAAAAGGAAAATACTACAAGATTATTGATGAGCTTTTCACTGTCAGTTACAAGCTTGGAGGGAAAATCCTGACAGTTTTATAAACGGAGCTCACTGGTTCTTCAGCCACTGCAATTTTGATTTGAAGCAAACAGTCAATAAACTATATTTGTCTTTCAAGTATAAGTAAAAACCAGTTAGATAGCGTTGTTATATTTACATGTTACTTTAATATATTTGACTGCTGACGTCCCTGAAACATTCATTTAAAGTAGATCATAAACAAATGAGTACAGTAACAGGTAGTGAGGATACATTTCCAAGAAAATATAATGAATGATCTTTCTGATCACTGTGTGGTTTTAGCTTTTATGCTGTATATAAAAAAATATAGGATATATATCGGGAAGGTAATCAGTGAACATGATTTACAGAGATATGAAAAGGTTTACTTTTTATTACTTTTATGCTACTTATAGCAGTACTGGTTTGTTTTATTTGTCAACTTTTTTTTGTTAGCACACGCTGTGTTGCCAAGCAACCAGCCCTCATCTCTCTATAAGAGGCTGTAGCTCTTTTTTATTACCGGCAGGATTAGACAATGCATGCACGGAAGGAATACACAACTACAATTATTAATTAGCTCCGTGTTGACATTTAAAATGTAAATGATTATTTCCTGTTAAATTCCCGCTGCTTCACGCTCTCCACTGAGCAGTAGGCTACATTTGATAGACTGTGGTGTAACTTTAGGTTAAGACCATAAAAATGCACATAAACCTGTTAATGTCTTTTTCATTATTATTATTATTTTATTTCTCTCAGCCTTTAATAATATTTATTATTTCATGTTACAGATGGATTGCCAAGATTAACATCTCGGGATGTTTTCCCTCTCTTGTGTGTTGTAAAACGTGCCCAGAATCTACACCTTTTTTATTTATTTATTTTTAAATTAATTGTTTCTCATTTCAAATTTGGACCTGTGTGTGCGTGCATGTGTGTGCGTGCATGTGTGTGTGTGTGCGTGGAGTCCTTCCAGACTTTTACTGAGTTTATTCATGGCTGTTGCCACATTCATGTATCGATTCGTCTTTTAAAAATGGAACATTTCCTCTGCTCTTTCATCACTGAGGGGCTGCATCAAAGACACCAGCAATTACACATCTGGTGCATGCAGCAGTGCCTTTCAACTCTAATGTCACAATTTCCCTCCCCTTGATGATTAAGGAGCTTTTTAATAAACAGCGAGAAGACCTGGGGCTTTATCGTAATAAATTGTTGTAAAACCAGCTGAAGCTGCTGTTTGCCGGTAAAAGGTTGTTCTGCATTCTGACATATAGAGTCATTACAGTAGAGGCGTCGGATGGATGCTAAACACAGTGCAGATCAGCAGGTGGCACTCTCATGACAGCAAAGAAGGCATCACCCTCTGTGTTTTAAAAGGCCGTGATGATTAATTTCGGTTGAGGAAGCGCGCTGCACTAAGGCAGCTGATGTGTTTGCCTTTCAGTTTATCTTAAGCCTTCCAGGGAGGACAACTTCCATCACTGGGATTATAACAATCGGGTTTCAAAGATAAGCCACATCTGACCAACACAGAGGGATTTTTCCTTCTTTTTTTTAGAACAAATGCCTCGTGAATACTGTCTACTAGTCCAGTGTTTTGTTGATGAAATGATGAATGCTGTACATATATATGTGTGTGTATATAATAGCTTGGATATGGTTCCATGCCTAACAGTATTGCATAGAGAATCAGGAGATAGTGATGGGCATCTATAACCACAATATCCTTATATCTTTGTCCTCTCATATGAATGGATTTATTGTTTAAAAAAAATGAGGCAGCCTGTTGTCACATGATCCAAACATTTATTTTTCTTTACTGTCATCTGGATGCCCACTGGTGTTGGCGTTTTACACTAGTGAACACGAATGCACACTAAAACTGTATATCCTACCACTGCACTAAATCTCAGCTTCATGAAGGTCAGGCTTTTCAACATTTATTTCCAATAACGCCGGGAAAGGTTGCTTCAGCTGTGTTTTCATTTTGGAGGCTGCAGTTTGTACTATTATCGAACTCTATTGTGCTGCACTGACACTTTTTTCTACTATTTTGACCAAACCCGTCAGTGGGCTAGACTAAATAACAGACTACATCCTCCAGACTGATCTTACAGTTTAATTAACCACCTATCTGAAACTGTTTAGGAGTATACTCAACGTAAGAACTGTCTCGAAGCTAAGATTTGGAACAAGATGCTTGCTTTTGAATGCACTTGATTTCACTTATGTACATAATGTATTTGATAAGTGCGTGTATGCATTTCTTATTTTTAGATGCATTTATTATAAAATGCACAAAAAGTGGTATATGCTGTTTGGTAAGGGACATACTGTTGCAGTAGCAACGTGATTAAACTAGTGTGCGGCGTACCACAAAGGCAAATAATACTCTAGTTCATGAGAATGCCTCGTAATTTACTGGATATTTTAGCTGCAGTCTTTACTGTCAATGTTCTCCATGTTACAGTGGTTAATTAGTTGCAACACACCTGTTTCATCACAAATCAAGGCTGCTCCTCTCAGAATAACACACACGAAAATCTATTTCACAAACTCTCATCCCTCTGTGTTGCTCAGCTGAAGTAGGGAGGCCGTTGGAGCTTACGGTTGTGAGTCTATGCGGGCTTATTGACCTGTCAGGCGAGCAGAGTTTGCAGTTTACAGAGAAAACTAAATTATGCTACAATTCCCAACACGCTGCTGTAAGCCAGCAAAGAACTGAGATCAGCAGGAACAGCTCAAACCCTTGATGAATTAGAGGCAATAAAGTCCCACAATGGCAGAGGTCACACAATGGATAAAATCAACAGCATTTCCAATTGTACCTCAGACCTAAACTCCCTCTTTTAAGACTCAGGGTCTTATGTTCTCCCGACCCCTTTGCAGTTTCCTGTTAGCTGAATGCTCAAGGGACCAGTGGTGCAATTTCCTTCATATTCAATCAGGCGGGGGAGAGCTGTTAAGAGCAGCGCAGAAAGACACAGAAACACACTCTGACTCGCTTTGTTCCGACACCTCTCAGGATTAATAAAGTCTGTGAACGAGTAATTCTTCTTTTATGAACTAAACACTTTTTTTAAAAGTCAGTTTAAAGTCTTTCAGCCTTGCATGCATGCTGCAGTGTCTCCACGACAACATGCAAGTATACATCTAGCAATAAATGCTTTCAGAAGTGATTCAAATTTAATGCCCCGCAACATGGAGATGCGCTCGTTTTCAAGGCAGCATATAGTGAAGGCCTGTCTCCTTGAATTTGCAAAATAAAAGATTCACTTGCTGCACGCACATTTTATTTATTTATTTAGTTTTTTTTTTATGGCATTCCCATTTGTGGTGAGATGAAATGAGAGCAAGAGACAAAGCAGAGATACTAATAGCTTTATCTGAAAGGCTGATTTGGAATTGCCTCTCCCGTGAAAAGGCCTCTAAGCACTCACACTCTGTAGTATTTTTTTTTATTTGATTTTAATCGGCTCCCAGCCAGCCTCAACATTTTGATTTTATCTTAAATGAAACTGTCAGCGAGGAGGAGAGGACACAGATTTATAAATGAATCTTGTGATTTGTGGATGGATGACCACCGAGGCTGTTTACTTGTGCGCTGATTATCAATTTGGCTGATGGAATGTGCTTGAAGTAATCAGTTGATTAGTGTGTATTTATGCTTCCCGTGAAGGAGCTTTAACGTCACTCTTAACTACCAGCTACTGAAAAATGATGTTAATGTGTGAGCGGAGCCTCTGTTTGAATGTCTTTCACTGTACAATAAAATAAACTGTCTCAGGTCCTTATAGGGCTACTTGTTTTAATGTAAATCGTAGGTTAATCATGTGATGCTGTGCTCACTCTGACTTCACAGCGTGTGACATTTAGATTTGAACAGCTCTTTTCCCTGTCTCGCCTCTAGATGTAGGCAGGGGGACACGGCTCTGGTTCTGGTTTGGTACTCTGAAATCCGGCTCCATGATTCAAGATTGAAGTCGTGTTTATTGTCACTTCTACAATATGTTATGTTACATAGTTTCAAATACTGTTTTTCCTAGTCCCACTGTGCTACATATACGACATGACACACAAGACACACAGAGCAACTATCACTACTCCACAACTACTCCACAGAAAAACAATTGTCTAAAGAGTATTTGATGTGCAAGTGTCTACCTTGGCTGCTGTGTACTGACTGAAAGATCTGGACTATGGGATATAATTGAATTATATATAAACAGCATGACACTTTAGGTGTAGTTTGCATGTCACGGCAAAATGTTTATGTGTAATTGTACACAATTATGCTCATGAGAATGATATATTAGATCTTTTTTTGTTTTTTTTGCACTATTCATTTAATGGCCTCTTGAAGCCGGCCCGTAGTCCCACATGAACAAAATACATGTGCACAACCCGGTACAGCTTTTACACACAATTTTCCCATTCATGGCAACTCAGAATGACTCAAACTATTAAGGCTTAAAGGTCCTCATATGTAAGGGCATTCCCTATTTGAGTGACAGGTGGTTGCCCCCACAGGTTAGTAGTTGTCTGCTTACGGTGCAGCTAGTCTGACATGTAGCTAAGTTTCGATTTCACACTCTCACTGTTAGCGTGAATGCACCATGAGGCGTCTCCTCTTTGCCCATTTTTAAATTTGCAAGGAGTCATGCACAGCCAAGATGGTGACTCAAGTGTCTACCTTGACCACCTTTGCATCCTGTCCACAGCAAATCCATAAGAAGCATATTGATAGCACACTGACTTGGCATGCTAGGCACGCGCTGTTAGATGATATCAGGCCAATCTTTAACTTTTATACGTTTCTTGTGAATTTAGAATTTAAAATGGAAAACATAGCAACATCGATTTTAAAACTGTGTTTTGCTCACAAATGTATACAAGCGCCCATTTTATCTGTTGGACTGACAATGAGAATAAAATGTGCTGACAAGTACATTTCAAGTCTATTTATCTTTTATTTTATTTTACTTTAGTTTTCTCAGTAAAACATTTATACTTTATTACTATACTATATTATACTATACTATACTATACTATACTATACTATACTATACTATACTATACTATACTATACTATAACTTCGCACTATGTGTAATTATTACTGTTTCTTCTTTATTACTAAGTGTTGGCTGCAGGTACAAAAATGCATTTAGACTGTACATTGTATAACTGTGGATGTGATAAATAAAACAGATCTGATCTGATCTTAAAATCTGAGCTGTCAGTCACAGGGTTTTAGTTTGTGAGTCATGACTCATACCTTTAGAGAGACACCGCGGCACTACGCTTTAATTCACTGACTAAATGGAAAAGAAAATCTGAACTTCTTATTTTAATTTGAGTTTCATGCAGGCAGAAGGGCCATATGGTACAGTTGATCTTTTTAGTCGCAAAACTTGCTTAAATGGCACCGAGAAAACCACTTCTCTGCTGCTCCACTCAAAGCCCAGTGAATCGCGCAGTGAAAAGTAAGCAGTGGGAAAGGTTCAAGTGTGTTTTTTCTTTAAAGCATATGTTCTCCAATCATAGTGTTGTTTCCCACTGCATACTAACCGCGATGCCTGAACAGGTGCGAAAAAGCCTGTGATTCCACAGTTACTGCACCATCCGTAGCATTTACCGGCGTGTGTGATATGTGATTTTCATGACTGTGCTCCAGGCGTCCTGTTTTGCAATATGCTTAAAGTGCTTATGCGATGTATGTAAAAACACACAGGTTGCTTTTAGCACCTTTACACTCACAATATATGCAATATCACACAAACCATTACCAAAAAAAAAAAAAGCATGTGGATGTTTACTGCCAAATTGTGAAAGTTAAGAGAGTGAGAGTTGTGTCTTGTTTAGAGTTGCGTCTCCTCCTTGCTGCTCACCCCTGTCACGCAAACGTCAGATTTTAAAACACTGATGTGTGACACTCCATTAAAGACAACCCCCTGTTAGTCTGATGAAAGTGTCACTCTGGCTATTAATAAAGCTTGGTGCTGGTAAATACATATCCTCCATCACTCCTGTCAGTGATTTAGTTTTCTCCACAGTTGGCTTTGCTGTTTGTTCAGTAAATCTGTAACACTTAAGATGAAATGCCTTATTAAAGTATAATGAGGACTTAATAAAGTTTACAATATAAATAGATACGTTACGAGTTATAGGATGTGTCATACTGAACTATCTTGATGGCTAGGATCAATGTGCAGGGCTGCCGCAGGGATTATTGAGATGCTGATATAATGCATTATAAAGTAAGGTTACAGAGGTCAGGGTAGTGGAGTCAAATTTTCTTTTCTTTTTTGTTTTACATACGAGGCGTAGATTTGCATTCACTGTTGTGCTAAGACTCTATCAGACAGAGTTGTCTGTTTTAATATTTAATCACAGCAACAGTTTTGGCTCTATAGATTTTCAAGCCAAAACTCTCTGTTCAACTGTATCAATATTTATAAGAAGCAGAAGAGAAATGTTTCTAATGCTTCTAAATCGAGCTCCTCTGGGTTTCGCAGCATGATTGCTAATTTTAACAACCACAGTAAGCCGTGTCATGCCCCGCTCCTTGTGTTTCATGTGACTCATTTCAACATATTTTTTATATTTACTTATTTTAAGCACTTTTACTTGCACACACTTAAAAAAAAATGCATTAAACTTATTCCAACCACATCACAAAGATGATGTTTGGAGTAATTCAATGCTATGTTTTTTTATGTCATTTAATGTAATATCAGTTTTTGCACAAAAAAAAAGAACATTGAATATCAATATTCCGTTTCATAAGGTGGATTAAAACATTCAGTATATTATGCAGAGACACAGAGCTGAATACTGAACCCAAATCTGTGAAAACCGTGAAATCAGCTTAGGTGCAAAATGGTCCATTTGCTTTTAGCTCAGCATTGATATCAACATAGATTTGGATTTGAATGTGGGTTAGTCTTTAATGCAGTGCGGTGCAATAAATAGATACTCATCAGTTAAAGAACAAAGCCCCTATACACCAAATGTGCAAGAAGCCATGTGCACATCCAAATGCATCACTTGAACGGACAAATTATCCTGAGAATGAAGAGGATTCACAGTTCTTATCAAGCCTCAATTACTAATTTTAGGTTTTGCTCAGAGTCCATTGCTCTCTATAAAATGGGAATTTGAAAGAGTCAAGACTTACCTTGAGCCTTAGAACCTGTAGTATTTGTGAAATCTTAGTAGAGAGGAGGTCTGGAGACCAGTGGATGGATGGATCAACGAAAGAACTTTAAACAGCAGACCTTGGACACAATAGACTCTTTGTTTCCTGTTTCAGACCAGAAACATTGTTGTTTCTTTGGAGCGTAGCCACCATCAGTCCCTGACCACAGCTGACTGTTTATTACTGTAACCATGATAACAAATGTCCTTTAACCGCATCAAAACATGATTTTGACATATATCACAGTAGTTCTTATACCTTAACTGAGTATTTTCCATGCAAACCATGACCTAGTTGTGTCATAAACAAGATGTGTTTTTCAACAGGATTCTATAAGAGTTGTTGAAGGTGCAGACTGCTGGCGAGGACATTGGATCTATAATCTATGACACTTCACTTTTTCCTTTTAGAGGACATGTTGTTCAGTGTGGAAAACTTGAGATTTCAGTTACCTGAGTTGTTCAACCTTACTGTGGTTACTTTGCCTTGCTCGGCATTGTATGTAGAGATTACATCGAGCTCAGAAAGGCCTTGCCGTAGCAAACAATAAAAATGTCACACAGATGAGACAAATACAGAAAAATTGAAGTTACCCTGGACTTGAATAAATGATGAATGCGTTTCAGCTTTTCTCATATCTCTCATTAGTACCTCACCCAGTCCAAATACAGTTATGTACCCAGAGATATGAGATACTGGGGGATAAAAACACAGCATAGATATGTATACACAGTAAAGAAACAAGATTTGCACATAATCACAGCTAGAGTCCCCGGAGATGCGCTCGACACGGCACCGACACTTTGTCTTGGTTGTATCTGACAGCACTATCATGTTGGCAAAGTCTACAAACAGTGATAAGCCATCATAAATCAAATGAGCAGGAAAAAGCAGGTCGATCCACAACTAATGAGGCCTGCGACACAGAGGCCAGCCTGTGATACCTTGACAAATTTACAATACAAACTCTACACACAGACGTATAAGATGAGCTAAGTGCGTCCAGGCTACCATGCAGCCCTTCAAATGACATTTCACCAGTTGCTAATGATATGAAATGTGTTAGAATTACACGTACTTAAGATAATGCATTCCACGAATGTGCCTTTTGATTTCGTGTGAATACGTTGTTCCTGTTAGAAACCACTTATTGCTAGTAACAGCATGCCTGCCAAATATGAAGTGGCAAATTTGACTAGATCATACCAGGAGTAAACAGTTTGTTTGTTTGGAACTCTTTTCAGCTGTAAATTAATTCACATTTAGAGAATATTAGGCCCTGATCACACCTGGTTTAAAATGTGCCCTGTGTGATCTGAACACAAGTGGACAAGTCAGTTCACAGAAGTCATTTGGATGACTCTCCACATCAGTTGGGAAGCATCCAAGTACTCAGTACTGTCACTCCTCTAAATAACCCAATGTGAAACTGTGAAAGAAAATGGGGTAAATGACGGCCCTGGTCACTCATCATCACCATCATCGTCGTCATCATCATCCATTTGAAGTACTTCAGTACTTTTTCAAAGCAAGATGTGAAATTGCAGTGCAGAGTGTACGGGTGGTTCTTCATTGTGGGCAAGGACAGGTAAAAAAAGAAAGTGTAGCAGCTGGATCTTGATGTGTCCTCAACTGTAACGAGCTCCCCATTTTCATACTGGAACACCCAAGGCACATTGTAATGCAACAACATTTTACAGCAGCAATAATGTGCATGTGGAATTGAGTCAAAACAAACGGCTACGTCTTTGCACGTGTATCGATTTCATTTTAGGTTTTGGTCTTCTTGTGGATATTATTCACTATTAACCAATGACTATTGTCTCCACTGGTTGAAACAGACAAATCTGAAATTTCAAATATTGCTTGATCACTTATGCAAAATTGCTTTGGTCATTCACTGCCAACCATACAGTGTGGTGCCACCAGGAGAGATTTGTGGCCTCACTACAAAGTGTTCTATCTCAGAAGAAGAAGTCTGACATATCATTCTTACAGCTATGGGAAAACATTATTCATGAGATCCTATAAATCTTCCCTCACTATTGTTTAATTTGACACCAAACAAACAAAATCAACACCACTGTGATGTTCCGGTAATATTCCTGGCTGCTGGATCAGTGCGTACATGCTCTCACACAAGGGAAGTGACAACCCACATACTGAGATTTACCATCCCATGCTTTTTGCCTCCCACTGATCAAATAAGATTAATTATGTACAAAACGAAAGGGCAAGGTTTATTACACTGTGCTGATACTTTCTCCATGTTATTCTTCTCATGTTACATTTTCAAGCCTGACATGAAATTAGTTCAGCTATGAAATTATAAATGCTCCATTTGTAGGCTTGTTGTTTCTATTTCCAAAACTAACATTCAAACTTTTTAACTCATTTGTTTCCACCTCTATTGAAATGAAGTGTTCAGTCCACAAAACAATAAGCGACCTGCTGTGAACTTTTGTATCCACTGTAATTTACTGCTCACATCCAATATGTTTGTATGTACTTTTTTTTTATTATTTTAGATGTGGTGTTGAATGTTTGTCTGCTGTAATTCTAAGGGATAAATTAATAATGTGAAGTCACTTTCAGTGCATTCAGTGTGTTTTCTTTCATATGCCACTCAGACCCAAATGTCTTCGGCCCCTCCTTCCCCTTCTCCTCTGAGGCTTACAGGTTGTTTTGTTCTAAATATTTGTTTCAAATCTTCAAAAAGTCAGTTCGCCTCGTTTGTTTGAAATACCTGGACCGTGGTGGACCGCCAGTGGGGGGTCCTCCTCTAGTCACACCCCGTTTTGTTTCATCATGTTAAATCCGTTGCGGAACAAGATTAGTCTGATTGTTTGTTCGGCTTAGGGAACCAGTGCACGAGAAGAAAAACATTTGTAAATAAAAGGACAAAGAGCACACAGGAAGCTTTTCTTGTTTTGTATGTGATCTCACCAGAAGAATTCAAATAAGCAAATATTTTCACATTCTCTCTGGTTGAAATGAATCTCCACAGATTGATCAGCACGATTCAGGAGAAGCCAGCTCTGTTTGTAACTCTTCCTATCTCCCCACCCTCCCAGCCAATAGTAATTCCTTTCACACAGAAGTAGTATGTATGTGTCAGAAGTTCACTGAGGTTGATATATCACAGTTGCATTTGATATAATGTCAAAACTTGACATTATTTCGTCGCACTTTCTTGATCATTTTTGAATGTTTAAAAAACTTTGAGGCACATTAAGACGGATCCCTATAAACTGCACCGCATGTCTCATTTAGTTCGACACAATGCTGAGCGTGACTGTTCAGAAAAGACCATTATTAGAGAGGCTGCCATTAGCGGGGCCTATTCAAGCTCATGCTATCAGTGGCTGATAAGTAGATTAGCAGGGGGTGGTGGGAGAGATGTCGAGAGTGGGTGCTTGCTTCAGCGATAATGTGCGAGCGTCTCTTAGCAGTGTGAAACTGCAAGGCTGATAATGAAATGGAGCTACGAACCAAAAAGGTTCCAAATCAATTTACAGATCTGGGCACATTTTGGAGAAGTCAGTGAAAAGGCAAATGGGGCCATTACTTTGGCTGCCTGTGTATGCGAATGCGTGACTGGTAAGCTCCATCTCAATGACATTTATTACTTAGGTGGCCACACAAGAATGTTCACATTACCATGTTTTAAAGCGCGAGAGTGCATCCTGTCTCATATAGCAGTCTGGATTCCTTTTGTAATTGATTTTGCTTTTGATGGCCACATGTCTGATTGGTTTTATTAGTAGTTTGCTTAATTGTTTGGGTCTGTAGAAGTGAACACATGATAAGAATGACAGTAAAGGTGAGTCAGTATCAACCCTCAAGTTTATGTATTTACTACTTGACTGAACTGAAGTAGGCAGGCAATACAGGGTTTATTCCTATACACACACACACACACACACACACACACACACACACACACACACACACACACACACACACACACACACATTTTGGCATAGTCCAACTTTCACACAGTTTGCTGCACTACTTCAGAAAACATAGCCTGCATCAACGTCCATCATCCACCCAGCATTTGGCTGGTACTAGGTAATGATCAAGCAACATGATTTGGTAAAAAAAAAAAAAAAAAAAAAAAAAGAGAGAGAGAGAGAGAGATTTATTCAGTGCCAGGACACTACAAGGAACTGATAACAAAATTACCTTCCTAAGTGACATCTTCAACTTCAACAAGCTAAATAAACTCAGCTTGTCACTTCAGGGGTGAATGACAACTGTCTCCATGTTGCCAGATAATGTGCCTGCGTTTAAAGCCCAGCTGGAAGCAAGAGTGCGGCGAGTGGACAGGGGCACTTTTGACATGTTCCCAATATTATCAAGAAAGAGTCTGGACCAGTCCTTAGCCCAGCAGCTGCGCAGTCACCTGGCTTCACTGTCAACAGAATCTGACTGTTACTTCAAACCGCAGAAGACACATGGAATGCAAAGGAAGGAATTTGTGACCCATTTACAGACGTCTATGTCATTGTTGGAAGAAGATCAGCTCAGGCCTGTAAAGTATGTTTGACAGGATAATTCAGCTGGCATTCTGGATCAAAGTTAAGGCCGAAAACCCTGAGACAGTAACAAAAGCGCTGGAAACATTGCTCCAATTTCCAATATTATATCTCTGTGAAGTGTTTTTTTCTGAAATTAATCAAATAAAAGCTACATTTCGGAATGGAATAGATATAAAGGACATGCTTTGTCAGCTTATTGCAGGAAAACAAGCCCAAGGCTCTCACCCAGTCAGTGGTTTCAGTGTTTTTACATGTGCATTTGGAAATTCTAAAGGTTTAAAGAAAGAGAGGGTACACATCTAAACGAAAGAGAAAAAACAAGAGCCACATTAAATATTAGTTCAGCCACAATCTCTGTGGCATCAAGTTGAATAGAACTACTGCACTGAATGTAAGAATTGAACGTATTTCTCTCACAGATCACTGGCTTAATTGGTTAGAGCTGGAATGAAAATGAAAGTATAAATCTTGTCCCTCTAGCCTCATTTTAAGGTTTCCAGAAATTAGCCCTTAAAATGTATTATTGCTTTTAATGTGAGGGTTTAGAATTTCAAAAAGTGCTATTCACAGTCTGCAAAGTAGAATATGGAGAGCAGAGTATGGAAAGTAAAATTAACTCCAGTTTTTAATAAATCTGACGGAGAGGAATCTGCTGGGCGCATTTGCATTTCCCACTGTGCCAACTAAACCTGCAAGAGAGACCTTTTCACGAATTGATTTTGTGAGCTGCGGTGTGTTTAGTCTTTGCAACACAGATTTTAGACCAAGATGAAGAACAAATACGGTGAGCCCTGCAATCTTTAAATCCCTGTCTTGCATCTACAAAAGCATGGAGACATTCATTTCTCAGCCAAGAAAAGTCCAACGGCTGACACAGCTCAAAGGCCCATGCACAGTTTGTGTAGTTAAGCACGCAACTCACTGCAACAAAACACCAGTTCATCAAGCTAATTATGCAAAGGTTTGTCTTGTGTATGGAAATCCTTTTGCAGCTCTTTGTATTATTGCACTAAGTGCCATCTGGAGTAATTCCATAAGCTGCAATTATTAGTCCACTATGCGTGTGGACCATCTCGTGCAGCTGGTGTTGGAAACTTTGATTTATCAGGCAAGTGTTTACAAAGCTAATGTTTCCCAATCACAAATTAAGGACATCACACAGTTCAGATTCAAGCTAATAGCCGTAGTCACACGCATGACTGCTCTGTAATCTCAGGCCTCCGGTCTCAATTTATATATTTCCTTGGAAGGTTATATTTGACATTTTGTCAGCTTGACATATGCAGCTGTCTGAGATGTCGCGATTTTAAATTACACCACGCAGATGGAGGCGAGCATGCCTCATTTAATCACTTTAAATGTAAAAGTAAGAAAAATGATTTGCTTATCCAGCAGGTGAAATGTGACAAAAGAACGCCTTCTTTTCCACTCTCTAAGCATGTTTGTATGGAAATGTATCACCGTGGCTTTCAGAAAACCCTGCCTCCAGCACAAGTTTCTATGCGGTGTTTTTAATACAATGCGATGAATGACAGTGGGGTTGACGCCGAGCACACTGTGATCATTTGCACATACTGACAAATCTCTGCAAGGTGGTGAGCCTTATTGTGAAATCAGTTTAGTTGATGGGTTGAACCATATGATCATTAAAATATGGAAGCAGTGCTTATTGTTGTGTTGTTAAACCTCGGTGGTGCAAGTGAATTCATGAGCAACTGGAAAGGTGGCATGCTGTAAAAAGCTGTAAAAGATAGGTGTTGATTTAGAATAAATGTAGTAAAGTACCCTGCATAGAAAATCACTTGCAGGAACATATTTAAATGTTTGAAATGAATTCAATCTGACTCACTGAAGATCATGGTGGCACAGTGTTGTAGTGGTGCTGGTTGTGGGTTTAAAACTGCTGGTCCTGTGTCGAGCTTGCATGTTCTCCCTGTGCCTGTGTGGGTTTGTCCTCATGCTGTAAATCGCACAACACAGAGTTATTTGACTCGTATCTTCAGCTCAGAGAAAAATGAAGAATGTCATCTCACAAAGTGTTTGATCAAAGGCAAAATTCAAATGAAAGAAAAAACTGAAGAGTGCTTCTTAGCTGCGAAGCCACAGGCTGTAGAGCGCCGCGGCTCCAGCCAAAGCCTGTTGAAGCCTAAAGAAGAGCTCGCTCCTTTTTGCTGTAATAACCAGCTGTTGTTGATTGAACCCCGGTGCCTGGAGGAGTGCACGGGCAGATGCTCTTGTGACACCGGAATGACGAACACCGTCTGCCATCATCTGCATCAGTGCAAATGTATTCACAGACACACATCTTCACACACATGCACCTCTCAGCTGGGACCGTAATTGTCCACCAGATCAAATGAATGCAGACAATTACCCCAGAGGATCATCAAAAGCACCTCTAGTCATACACCGAAGAGAACAAGTGCCGGGCTGCTGCACATCACTGAAGGATGCAGTAATGAGTGAGTGATCTGGAGAGGTTTGTTTGTTTGATTATGATTGTAAGCGGCTTAATGTGACTGAGTGGATCATCTGCATTTTGGAATATTCAAACTATTATATATATATATAATAAGGTTAACACTCACCAATCTTTGGTCATAAATGGATTACACAGGTCAGACAAACGATCAGATGAATCCTCACAACGAGGGGTTACAAGTGTATGTACTGTATATCAAGTGTATGCGTTTTTTTGACAGGGCCATCAGTTATAAGGTTGGAATTTGGATTTGCATGCTGACGATCAACTCTGAAAAAATTCTCTTTGATATTGTGGTAATCCTTTTGGACTCTATGATCAAGGATCCGTATACAGAGACAGCATTGTAATTGCTGCCACACACATCAGTTAAACCAGCGGGTTAGTTCAATGAAATGCAATTAGACTTCCATGCAACAATGATGTAATTTTTTATTTTATTTTTTAAGGCAGGAAGTGTTTTCCTCACTTCTGCATTTCAAATTGTTAAGCACTTTTAGAGACATGTTCCGTGTTGCTACTAGTGGTCAAAAGCAAAACATGCTGGTCGTTTCATGTGGAACATTTACAGGCTTGGGTGTTGATTCTCAGTGGGATCAGCACTGCTTTAATAAGCTTTTCACATTAAAGCAAGTCCATGGATTAACCGTTAACCCCAGAGGTATAACCCTATAAATCTTTAAAAGACAATTTATGGGATTAGGTTTTCACTGGCATGGATGTGGATTTCGAATTCTCTCAAGGTGTTGATCACTAGTTGGCTGCTCTGCTTTCACTCTGAAGTCCAATTTATCTCAAATCATCTAAGTTGGGTTTAGGTTCTGTGATTGTGGAAGCCAAGTCATCTGACGCAGCAGTCCATTTTTCTTCTTCTTCCTGCACAAAGAGCCCGTACATAGACTGGAGGTGTATTTGTGCAGTTGAAAAACAAATGATGGTCCTACGAAGTGCACACCAGATGGGATGACACATCGCTGCTGAATGCCGTGGTAGTCATGTTGGCTATGTGTAGCAAAACACCAGCAAAGCACCCCTACACCATCAGTCACACTCAGCTTCCCTGCACCTCACTCACACATGGCGCGTGGAACCAAAATCCACCATGAATGTCTGTTTATGTTTAAAGCTGTTAGTCCAAAAACAACATATCTACTGCTTTAACCCATTTAGTTGAACTCTTATCTGAGGTTCTGATCATGTGTAGTTTCTGAAGCTGGTACGTCTAATGATCTCTGAATCCTCTACAGGAGAGGTAACTCTTGGTCTGACTGTCCTTGGGCCGCCCTATTGAGAGCCATTCATTGTTGTGACTTTGCTTGAGGATACATACAAAAATCTTGAAATTTCCGGATCGACTGAAAAAAAATCGTTGAAAATGTCAAAACCAGAGAACGTTTGCCCCTAACATTGGTTCAATCAGGCTGGTGTGAACAGAGCAATCGCATTCAGTCCCAGAACAAACCGACTGATGTGAGACTAGGTCTCAGCCCGGCTTGGAAACACTCCTCAGAGAGATGTGTTAGGAGTGAGAATGCCACATGCCATGTCTACCCCACAGAACTGATTGTGCAGATGGAGAGTGTGGAAAGCTTATAATTATATAACCAAGTTTAGTTGGTGCATGTTTAGAGGTGAAGGCGCTGGGTTATTATGCCAGTGTTTGTTCTCAGACTGGATCCTCTCCTTCTCAGGTATCTGGCAGCAGCAGTGTGTCATCTCAGCATATTCAGCATAAACTTGTTCAAATTGAACATGTTGTCCATATACAGAATACTGGTACCCAAACCTCTCAACAACACTGTTTTTTTATTGATTGTTTCTTGAGTTCCTGAATCCAAATGAACCTGCAAAATTATGAACAAGCTTAAAACTGTTTGCAAGCAGGTAATATTCAGGGTGTTTCAGGCTATTGTCTCGACTGCCCTAAACCTGAAGATTAAATGCAACATTGTAACATATTACTTCCTAAGGCAGAAATGAATATAGGTATGAAAGCACCTTTATGCTCTGATGATTACACAACAGTACTGAAAATATACAACCTCCAAATATGAATCATTGCACCACAAACAGTGATTCACTGTTTATTAATTTGTCCCATGTGTAAAAGTGTAAACTCTTTAGAATACTGAACATGTATCTTTAAAAACTGCTCATCTATTTATGTTAAGTTATGTTTAATCGGTATAATCAGTATATTATAAATCAATCATTAATAAGTAATTGTTACTGCAATATTAATGTACTGTTTCACTGGACTTTGTATAATGCATTTTTGATTGTTGTAATCATTTGTGTAGGATTTTGTAGGTTTAAATTAATAACTCCTTAAATAAAACTCTTAACCTACTCATTGTCTTTGTTGTTACTCTAAATCCCATTTTCTCATTCGGATTTCAGATATGGGCATCGATGGGACTTCACAAATATATATATATTTTTCTAAATAAATGATATTACATGTCTTATATATTTATTACAGAATGAACACAGTGCATGTCATATATATTTCCTTACTGTGGTACTGGATGTGTCCTTGGCCATTCACTGAAGGCAAATCCTGCCCTGTGTGGCCTTGGTTTGAACCCATTATCCTTTCTGGCAGGCTCACGCTATCATATGCTGCCATCTAACAGTTTTAAGCCTTGGCAGGAGCTCCAAATTTAATTCTACATTTGATTTATTTAAAAGCTGACGGTAACTATCTTGACAGTAATTTCGACACTGGCTGTGTTTAAAGAGAGTTTGTGATGACTCAATTTGTCAGTTTTATTTTGTTCTTCAATGTTTACAGTGAAATTATTATTAAAAGCCATGTATATCAGAAAACCTGTATAGTTTCTCACAATTCATACTATGCAACGCTTTAGGGGTTGCATTTGTTTGACCTTACAGCATATTTCTGGGAATGCATTTGGAAGTATATTCCATATCTTACTTAAATGCGCTGAATGTGGAGGAAATGAAGACCATTATCTGATCCAATATCAGAGACCAACCACATCTGGTTCAGCCGGGGCACAGATGTAATTGTGTTTAACCTGATAATACCTCTGCGTTTCTATACAACATAGTTAGACAGATAGACAAATCACCTGGAGCAGCAGTCAGAGCAGTATGTTAAGACATAAATACTTAACCAGAAGTTCTGAGAATATGATGCAGCAGATTCTATTTTCAGCTTCTGCACATGAGCTCCAATTGCTGGGAGGAGTGAAAAAGCACAGAGGTAGCTGACGGAAGAACAGCTTGGTTACACATCCATCAACTCAGTTTAACTAATCAGTCGGCCGGTTAATGAGGACAGATGATGTTGTGCCTCCTTTACACAACGCTGTGAGTCAAACCCTTTTACCTGACTTTAATATACAGCAAGGCGAGACAGCGTCAACAAACTGAGAATGTGAATAGCTGCGGGAACAAGGGCAAACTGGAAAGAGGAGAGGACTGGTCAAGGCATGACAGAGCAGTCTAAGAATAGGAGATGACAGGACAAGGTGATGAAGGACAGGACAGTGGAAGGAGACGCAGCAGAGCAGAGGAAAGGGCATGAGTGCGAAGGACTGAGACAGGATTGGACAGGACGGGGTGGGAGAGAACAGGACTGAGTCATCATTATGGTAATAGAGAGCGGTAGTGAGCACAGTGGAGCCGAACCAAGCTGACTCACTCAAATGCACTTTCAGTTGAGCATGGAATGTCATAGTGCACCGCGGGGAGAGCGTTAGCAGTCCAAGGTTAGAAAATACACACAACTTCACTTGTCTGCGTTTCAGCTACAGGCTGACCTCCCTGCTGCTCTACCCGAAAAAAAAAAGATCCTGTCTACAATCATGTGTTAAAAGTCCAAGGATGTTAATCAGTGGCGTTCCACTTTCAGCTGTAACTGATCATAAGTAGCACACTTCTTAGTTACTCTTGCCACCCAAGTCAGGCTTTACATAACATTTACATAGTTCACAGTGACAAAAGAGGCAGATTTACCTTCCAAATGTCAGTGCTGTCTGCAGCTAAACTCTTAATACGGACTTGATTTTAAATGAGAACCCTCTAAACAATTGCAAATATTCATCTTCATACTACCATGACCTTCTGTTAATAGATTGAGGCTAAAGTTCATGATGTCTCATGCATGGAACTCAAGCACAGTCACATTTAATATACTGTTTAAAATCCTTTCCAGTTAATGCATACTTGAGGCCTTAAACATGATTTATATCTTCCTTGGTGATACTCTCACTGGCTCTCCGTTCAGCCACCTTCAGCACTCAGTGGTTGCGGGAATGTTTGCGTTTAGTCTGGTCTTCAAGTGGAACACGGCTCAGTCAGCGTGAGATCAAGTTATTTTCAGCTGATGATATTTCACACCCTCGTCCGAAGCAGCTCTCTGATTTCTTTCTCTGTAGGTTTGACTGACAAAATGTTGTCCAATGAGTTTTGACACACATGGAGAAAGAATACTACTGTACACTTCTGAATTCATCCCACAGCTTTAACAAGCACTAAAATCATCAATAAATCACACTGGCTGTTTTTTCAACATCACTAATTTCTTACTCACTTGCATGGACTCCTATTAGAACTTGTCCTCGAACTAAATGGGAACTTTCAACTCTGAGCCACATGGGAGTTCCTGTGTGCATATTAAAGCTACACGCAGTTGCCTTGATAACATTTAACAGTGAAGTCTCAGATTTAATTTGAAGTCTTGTCATTTGGACTTTATACTGTATGTTCGGAGGGCTATATTTCTTATGTCTCATTTGCTATGCGATTTGGTCCTAGCCCCGGGTATGAGAGGTATGTCTGTTTTTTGTGGGGCAGGGGTTAGTTTGGTCTATATGTGCAGGGCGAAACACAAGTGTTTAATTTTGTGTTTGGGTGTGCGAGCTGTCCAGTCCTGTGTCCTCAATCCCCATCCCCTACCCGAACCAGGATCTGTATCCCACCCCTTCCCTTCCGGGAGAAAGAGAAACCTCGGACACCCGACCATCACAATTGTGTATTTTGCTGAATAGCACTATAAAGTGTTTAGCTAATGTTTTTGTGGTTGAGTCACAGGGTTGTGTGGTGGCAGCATGGAAGGGGGTGACTCCAGGACACTGGAACTCACTGTTGTGGGCCTAACTTACCAAAACATCGGTGAAGGGAGGTGCCCTCTTGAAAACCACAATGATGTACCGCATACTGCTGTTGGCTAGGCTAGTTAGCAGAGTCTTCTAGTTGGTTGCTACCTGGTAGCTGACTGCTAGCTTGATGGTCACTTTTTCAGTTCTAAATGTATTTGTCTGTGATCTTGGCACAAGGGATTGTAACATCTTATCCTTTGTAATATTGACTACTTCTTTCAGTATTTTATGTCTACTACAATCAAGACAAGTCACTTCAATGTTGCATAATGTCATTATGAGCCCAAAGCCTGTAGATGTATGGAGATGAGTTCATGAATAAAAACGTACTGCAACAGATCATAGAAATCCAAACGCTGACAGGCCAACAGTGCCAACATACCAGCGCTAACTTATGATTGGACAATTGCTTTACAGGGGAAAGGTTTAATGAACAGTAAATTGTATCTAATATTTATTTCTTATACATAAAAAGCTGAGCTCAGGCTGGTATATGGTAGGGAAAACGTGTCATTTCTCAAAGACAATTATGCTACTAAGGCATGAGATTTATTTTGAAAATGTACCTAAAATTACAGATTCACCATCAAACATATATGTGTTGTAGAGAGGCAATGTTCACAAGTGTAATCTGTCAGTGGGCTGATAAAAAATGATAAACAGACTAACTTTTAGCATACGATTAAGGTAGAAAAAAAAGAAAGAAGGTAAGTCGGTGAGGGGTTTGATTTAGATGCATCATCTGTGCAGTATTTACAAGGGTATCATAATATTTCTGCAAGCTCAGATGAACCATCGCCACTCTCCTAATGAGCTGCTAATGGGTGTGAAACAGAGTGTGGAGCGCCAGATGTAGTGCCCCCTTTTAACCTAATAACTCATAATTGTGGCTCGTATTGTAAATTACTGCATCACACAAACTGATGAGAAGTATCAATAAGATACCTTAAGGATATTTCTGCCCCACTTGTCAATTACCATACCTGATTATACAGCTGGGTTGCCTCAGATGCAATCAATTTGCTATCAGTGCACCATTTTCTGGGTGAAAACAAAGACTCCAGAGAGAACATTGCTGACATCTGTTAGGCTTAGACCACATGGAATTACATCAGACAGCTCACAACCTAATTCAACATTTTGGCACCCATTTGAATTCCAGTTTCTGTTAATCTTATATCTGTATATCTGGTTGAATACAGAGGTTAAGGCTTTGGGTCTTTCCGTCTGATATTCAGGACAAGACATCCTGTTCCTCGTGGTGTTGATTGTTTGCAGTCTCACTCATTAGCAACTTGAGTTGTGAGATGGAGTTGGAGTTGAAAGATACCATCTAACAGGAGTGTCGTATGCTTTCCCTAAGGAATATTAAACTGTATAAATTGTACTGTACAAATGGATCCCAGAAAGCTTCTATTATCAAAATGAACATTGCCTGGCCAAAACAAGTCACCACCAAAAATCACACTCTAATAATTCTTTGGACCGCCTTTAGTTTTGATTACGCTCATAACATTTGTTTCAATGAGCTTCTGCAATGTCACAAGATTTATTTCCTTCCAGTGTTGCATTAGTTTAAGAGTTATAAGATCTTGTATTGGTGGTGAAAGAGTCTGACCACTGTTCAAAGCCTTCTCTAGCACATCCAAAAGATTCTCAATGGGGCTTGACTCTGTGGTGGCCAATCCAGGTGTAAAAATGATGTTTTGCTCCTTGAACCACTCTTTCACCCAATCAATCCTGGAATTGCCTACTTGGAGTATCTCCATGCCATCAGGGAAGAAAAACTCCATTGATGGAATAACCTGGTCATTCAGGTAGTTGGCTGACCTCATTCTTTGGGTATAATGTTGCTGAACCCTGACCTGAGCAACTGCAGAAACCTCAGTTCATAACACTGCCCCCACAGGCTGGTACAGTAGACACTAGGCATGATGGGTGCATCACTTCATCTGCTTCTCTTCTTACCCTGATGCCCCATCACTCTGGAACAGGGTAAATCTGGACTCATCAGACCACATGACTTTCTTCCATGTCTCCAGAGTCCAATCTTTATGCTCGCTAGCAAATTGAAGTCTTTTTTTCCAGTTAACCTCACTGATTGGTGGTTTTCTTAAGGCTACACAGCTGTTCAGTCCCAATCCCTTGTGTTCCCTTCACCCTGAGTTCTGCTGTTGTTTTTCTTCAATTTGATTTCACCAAACGTTTAAGTGGTCACCAATCACAATCAACCAGGATTTTTTTCCGACCACACTTCTGCCGCAAAGACAATGGTTCCCCACTATCCTTCCAGTTGTTAATAATGCATTGGACAGTTCTTAACCCAAGTTTAGTAGTTTCTGCTTAACTCTCCTTAGATGTTTTCTGCGCTTGATGCATGCCAATGATTTAACCCTTCTCAAAGAGACTAACATCTTTGCCATGACCACGGGATGTGTCTTTCCACATGGTTCTTTAAGAAATGAGAAGCTATTCATTGCATCACTTGGGTTTAAATAACTTGTTCCCACCTGAAATCCAGGTGGTTATTTTTATTTATTTATTTATTTATTTTTGGGCCAGGCAGTGAATATTACTTGTACGTAGCACATCCCAGGTTCCCCTTTCTGTTGCAATTCCTGGCTGGGAGGACAGTTTGCTGTATGTCACATGCCTGTTTATTCCTGGATTTCTGCCCCTTCTCCCTTCTCTCCCTTCTCTTGTCTCTGAAAAATAAAGGCCAAAATGCCAAAATAGAAATTTGTGTGTCATATTCGCATTTCAGCTCATTTCTTTTTTTGTTGTAGGCCAGAGAAACATGCAGCGTGATGCAAAAATATTCTGAGATATGTGTATCATTGTATCATTCCCCATGTTTGATTGCGATCCATTTGATCTCTCCACTACAGCAGGATTAAAAAACACAGGGTATTACTTGTAGGCTCAGTGTGACCTAGGTCTTGTTGACGGTCATTACAGCTGTCGGGGCTGGTGGCTGTTGACCTTTTCAGAAATAACGTCTATTAAACCCTTCTGTGTGAGTCACTTCAGGACATTTAGAGGGATTTAACTCTGCTGGTGCTGTCATTTGCAAAAGGAAGCCCTTTTAAGCGGAAGCGTTAAGCTGCGGCGAGGGGAGAAGTCGTACGAGCACAGGCGAGACGGAGCAGGGGCTGCTTACACGTATGTGTTGCAAAGATTTAATGAGGGTCACGTCCTCACCTTATTGCTTCTGACCCGAGGGCTTATCTGGAATCTGTGGTTCTGTGGGCTCACCATGGTGATGTCATTTTGATGCTAACACCGGTGCGGTGACTGCCTCTTTAGGTTTCATTCAGCTGCCGTTAAAGAGCACGTTCGTCTTTAGTCTTGCCTCCTATTATCCTCAGAGAAAGACGAACGCCTGTTTAGCCATTTAGGAAAATGCTGATAATACCACAAAAACATATTTATCTGTGTGTGAGCAGCTCTGGCCAGGCCCCTGCTTACCTCTGATAAACCTTTAATGGTCTTTGTGTTGGCGTGTCTGCATGTGCCCACATTAAGCAGCACATTGTAAGTATTTACTTTGGCTGATGAGCGTCACGCTAACTGGATGGTGGATGACTTTCAATTATTCTAAAAAAAAAAAAACCCTCTCGCTTTCTGCTGTTCTGTCATCATCATCACACCATCCTCCTTGCCGCGCTATGATTAACTCTTCAAGATTATTGATTAAGATTCAAGGTCAGGAGACAAACAAAGATGCACACAAGGGCTGAACATCTGACATTCACATACATAGCTCCCGATATTGTTCATAAAAACAATGCTACATGTGACAATTAAATACAAGGTTAGAAGGATATCTGTGCCTCACTGCACCCCACACTTTTAGGCTACGACATAAAAGTCGTATGTGGGCTTACCTGACATTGTTATCTTGTTCAAAAATGGTGGGACAGTGATTTTATCAGGGACATGAGCAGCATTTCCTCCACATCTCAGCGTGACACATTTTTCATTTGATCTACAGCAACACGACCAGCCTGAAACTCAACATTTTCTGTATCGGCTGTAACAGATTCTCAAAGGCGAAAGTGGGAGGTGGATATTTTTTTAATAAGGGCAATTGCTTGTTTTCAGATTTTGTACACAGCTTGCCCTTTATGGTACTTTGTTAAGGCTGTTCCGCCGGAATTCGAGTGTGTCCTGTCAATGCAAGGTGGTATGGAGCAAAGATGTTTCTTTTTTTTTCTTCTCTTGACAAATGAAAGGAAAAAAAAGTCAGATACCTCACAGGTTTCTCATATTTTTCCATAACATGATTTCCGCCCCTGCAAAAAATCAGACCCTTGCTAGAATGTACAGTATCCTTTTTCCTATTGTTTTTCACAATATCTTAACTTTAAAGTTGAATTTCATCATATATCACCTGATCACCTATCCATTGTACAATAACTACATTTATACGTATTTTGGGGGGAACATTAAATTTGTCTGGCAACAGACAAATAGTGCAGTCTCTTCTGGAACATGTATCTACAGCATTGATGATACCAACAACATGGAAATACTCATGTCACAGTGCACACATACATATTGGTAACCGACTACTCCTCTAAGTTCAAATACATCAATATTATCATAAAATTGTGACCTAAAAGGAATAGTGTCTAAAATGAATTTGCACACGGTTACACTACAGGTATTCCAACCTGAGGTTCTCGTGTCTTGGGATTGCTTTGCAGCAACGGCTGTTGTTGCCTATGCAGGATGTTCCACCACAGAATCAGGCTTCCTTTCTTCAAGGGATTTTCTAACACTTGAAAACAGAGGCAAGAGCAAAAGTCTAGTTTCCTCTCAGACCAGTATGCAGGCAAGTGTGACAAAAATATTCTGATCAGACTCAGTGGTTCAGGGTTAAGTACCTGGATTAGTCTTTCTCTATTAATACATTTTTGAAAAACATCATGTAAAGCAAAAGACTATGAATGATCAAAGGTCTCTCTCAGATCTCGCCAGGAGAAAGACTTTTTTTTGGCTATGTTGAGACATTATTACGTTTCTTTTAATTAGAGTTTCACATGTGAGTTTCACATGTGAGCCTGCGCATGGCAAAGGCTTCATACAAAGGAAACAGAAGTGTGATCGTATGAGGTAGCCAGAAGAAGAGACGAGAAGAAAGAATAAGATGTTTCCTCGTGTTGGAAATCCTTCCCACCAGTTTCTGACAGCAAAAAAAGAAACACGAATAAGCCGGAAGACTAAATAAGCAAGCTTTACATGCTTTTGCAAAATTCTACTACACTTGCATTGTGAGGATTATTCTGTGTTAACATAACACACACACAATCACGTTCGCACACAGAAAAAACATCAAGGAGCAGCATCCTGTAACACAGCTAAGGGGACAATCTGATTGTATTTACTGTACTATGCATGCAGATTATCACTGTAACCTAGATTCTTGAATGCAGGTTGGCTCAGAAACAGACAAATAGGTTTTTGTGAACCTCATCTGCAGATTCAGTCAAATTTATTTGATCATGATCATAATTCCTCTGTCATATTAAACTCTGCACCTTTAGAAACCATGAATATATCAGCACACTTGTCCTCAAATAGCTCCTTTAAAAAAACAAGCCCATTATACATGAAAGACAAAGAGAAAGTGCCTATCAGTTTTGCAAAAGGCATGCGTGACAAGAGGCGATCAATACAAGACAAACGGCGTTGGGGCAGGGCCCTCAGATCACAGTCTTTTTGACAAACGAGCCCCGCTTTGTGAAACAGACAGTGCAAACAAATACCCTACCCTTTGCCTCCGGCTCCACAATTTGGACGTAAGTGACATTCCTCGGAATGAGTGGCGACAAAACAAAAGAACAAAAGACAGATACGTTATTGCATTGCAAGAGAGAGCATGGCACCCTCGCAGCTAAATGTAATTCCAGACAGGAGGTGCAAATGCAGAAGAGTAGTGTCTTTTTTTTTTCTTTTTTTTTTTTAGATGGAAAACCTGCAGCATGAAATTAGTTCAGTCCAGGCAGACAAACAATCCCCTTATGGGTCATCTGTGTTTGTTTTCTGTTCTGACCCAAAGCAAAATCACTATCATTCGAACGTCGCCATTCAATTGTTCATACAACAAAATAACTGACTTCTTCACGACAGAATTTGTTCCTCGAGTCCTAGGGGGCTTTACTTTTGGCACTACTCCTCGCAACGAAATTAAAAATGAGCCACAACAGCTTGTCTGAGGGAAGACATTACTATAAACTACCTAATTCCCTTCCTCCAATCCAATCTCTCTGGGCATTTTGCAGCAATTGCTCAGCAAGCATTACAATCTGATCTGTCACTCAGGCAGTGGCGTGCCCAAGGGAGCACGACAGTCAGGTGATTGACTCAGAACAAACTGCATTACTTAGGGACCAAACATTGTGTTGACACATCAGTGGACTGTCCCAGGTGCCGGAGACACTGGCATGAACCTAATCTCATCATCAAACAGTCCCTTGGCCTGTTTATGATAAAATTAGTACAGGGGCATTTTATGTAATGTGTTGATGGGCTTATTTGTCACTTTAATGAGGTTGAAATTTGTGAACAGCTTTTGTCGCCTAGAAGCGCTCTTGTCTTGTCGACTCTTGTGCATTTTTCTCTTTCTCGCTCATGTGTCTCTGCAGATTTCAGCGACACGCGTCATAACAGGTGTTGCTCCTTCATTTCATACATAGAAGAGGTCTAGGATTTATTCATCCTACTCGTCAACATAACCTTTTCGTGCAGAGAGAATCTGGAGGCAGATTAAGATTCTTAAGCAATAAATGACTAAATCACTTGCAGATTAGATTTATGCCAGATGAAAGCTATTAAATATGTTAAAGTCCTCTAATTGTCTGCCTCTTAAGCATCTGTAACCGATACCCAGAGGGCCAGCGAACACCTCCCATAATCCAACAACACCATCTCATAATGGACTTTTAATGGCAGTATAATAGGTTTTATGGAGTAATGAATTTATTGCAATTGTTGCCTTGGGTGGCAAGAAAACAGGCAAGTACAGGCAACCATTTCATGTGGGCTTGAAACGCGTTCATATTCTGACAAATAAAACACATGGGTGGCATTTCATCCAAAAAAGCACACAGTGAACACTTCTTATTAAGCAAAAATACTTTCACAGTTGTAGAAAATATCTTCCATGTAAAGGATCAAATGCTGCTTAGAAACTTGGGGAAGAAATAAGTTCATTTTCTCCTTGAGTTGCCCAACAATGTCCTCGCTGAGTTAAATTAATAGCTGAAAATGCTTTGTTGATCATTTTAATTTTCTCTAAATCATAAATGGGCTTGTAATTTTGCTCGTCATTTTAATCAGGCACACTCAAGATGCTGTGACAAAATTTTAATCTTAATTTTTTTTTTTTTTTGCATTCACTATGTAACCGTGAACAGTGCCGGGAACACATTCATAAGCGCCCACACACTCAGACACTTACTAAGCAGTAATGAAGCTGTGAAGCTGTGATCAATTTTCCAAGAACTGCACCATCCGTGATGCAAACAAACAGTAGCTTACTTAGTGTTAATGCTGTATATTAAATATGATATAAATTGCTGCCAGCTAAACCTGTGCTGAGATATCACACTCTTTGAAGGTGTGGAGAGACACCACAATGCCTCATGTCGCTGTCCCCCACCAGTTTGCTTGGTTCTGATTAGTGTGCTGCTGGTTTCCACAATGACTATGTTAATCCATGTGGTGAGACAGCTGCTGAGAGAGCTGATTATGCATCTCCAGCCGCAGCACAGTGCAGCCCGTTGAGCCCAAAGCGGTTGATGGGGGTCACCTGCTTTGGTTTCGGGAGCAGTATTTCCCAAAGATCATTTGAAAGAGATTAAACACTTTATTTTGGCACAAATAACCTTTTTTTTTTTTTTGTAGTGAGAACTTAAGTGGCATCACTAGAAAGAAGCAGGTAATGAGATTTCTTCAAATAAAACGAAAAGGAATATGCAACTAGATGTACTATAAGTAACTGTGAAATCTATCTATCTATCTATCTATCTATCTATCTATCTATCTATCTATCTATCTATCTATCTATCTATCTATCTATCTATCTATCTATCTATCTATCTATCTATCTATCTATCTATCTATCTATCTATCTATCTATCTATCTGTGTCTAAACTTTTCTCTTAGATCATAAAGTTTCCTCCTAAGGGCTTTCTCCACTGAGAACTTACTGCAGTTAGTTGAACGTAGTGCAGCTTGTGCAGTGAATACGAGTTACTTCACAGGGTAGGTCTGGGCAATACTGGGAATTTTGGTATTGATCCGAAACCAGGTGAATACAGGGTTAGTATTCATTATAGTGATACCTTTTCTTGTAACGTCATGACCATTAAATACCTTCGTAATTTTGCCTTCAGTTAGTAGATTATGATTATGATAAAATACAGGACAAATGTTTAGGCAAATAAACAGATTTTTTTTTCTTAACTAAAATATAAAACAATTTAACAGAATAAAATTTAAATAATTGCCCTGTTACTACACACAACTGTTTTAGGGGAAGAAAAGTCATTAGTGCAAAAAGGTAAACAACACAACAACAAAATATAAAGTCAACAACAGTAGTCAGTTGGGCAAGACAAGTAAACAAAAGCAACAATGTGATAATAAATATAAAAATTGCTCAGTAAGGGAAATGTTGGCTCATTAATTTCCCACCAAAGACGTGGTTCTGCATGCCATGTAATTGTCTTGTCCTCCGAGTACAAACATATTTCAGTAACAGCATCAGCACCAGCTGTGTGATACTGCTGTGATGCTAGGACTCTGTCCATATCCACCTCTCAGCACGCTTTTATCAATAATACCAGGAGTGACGTTGCATCGATATTGTCGATATTTAGATCGATGCGCCCATATATCACAGGGGGAATTGTAAGTGTCTTTGTTGATGAGGCTGTGCTTCTAGTGAAAGTGAAGAAGTGAAAGTTTGGAAAATTATGGTTGAAAATGAAAACAGACCAGTATCATTTAATAATGTTATTTTTATTTAACAAAACTTTCACTTTATAATGTGATAACTTACGTCGGTGGATAAGTTGGTCTAGGGCAGAGGTGCACTCAGTGCTCTAGTCTAGAGTCTGGTGATCCTTCCTTGGCCATGGATGGAGTTACTGAGTTATATACCCAATTGAATTCACTCAGATTTAGGAGAAAGTATTATCACTCACTCAACTTTGATGTGATTTGTTTTAGTGACATTATGCTGAATGTTAATGAAGTTGTTGAGTGATCTCCACAATAGGAATGCATGGAGATTAGAAAATAGCTCTACTTCCTGCACACTGTGCTCCGAAACGCAAATGAAAATGTAGTGTTTCTATTCCCGGCTCTAACAACCAGCTGTGCAAACATCTGGCTAATAGGGAAAAGGATTATTTTTTCCAAGCTGGGTGCTTTGTTTTCTTAAAACACATACATGGAAGCAGAAAGCCCCATCTGGGTGAAGTTCTCTGTTGCGTGGTACCACTTGGGTCCGTATGCATATGTACTTTGAATACAACAGGCAACATGAGGTGCACAAATGAAAACAAAGACATTCTAATATAACAGTCCTGAACTGTATATTAGCTTCATGTCTGATGTGGCATTCAGCATTTGTTTCAAGTAATTCAAAGAGCTGGTGATTCAACTTCATTTTGGAGGCGGTGGTTTGTAGGTGACACACGTTTCCATCATTTTGACAGCCCCATTTTAGTGAGTGGGCCAGGCCAAATAACAAGAAAACTTAGAAGTATTTAGTGCTATCCAGTTTAGCAACACCACAAACTCTCCTCCTAACAATAGCATTTTGAAGAGTTAGCATGCTATCTACTACATTTGCTAAGAAAAGTCTTTTTTCCTCTGCAGAAGAGGAGCTTTCTATCAGTTTACTTAGCTATGCTGTGTTTTGGGACCTGCTAAAGAGCCTGAAAGTCCACTCGCAAATACTAAGCTCTATGAGGGCCTCTGAGAAGCCCACGCAGCCGGAGCAGCAAGACAACAGTTATCATTTCACAAAATCCTCGACGTAGGGCCAAGTCATCTGTGTGTTTATCATCTCTTTCATTTGTAAAACACTGTGGCATAATATTTGTACAGGACCTTCCCCGACAGAGTAACTGACAAAACGTTCATAACATCCCAGCACCCCCAAACTAATTAAAACACGCACTGTCTTTTGTGCTGCCTTCATTGACTTCAGTGACAGCATCTCATCCTAATCAACCTTTGATAAGTAATTACGAACAAAGTCAGGAGGAAAATTTAATTATACATGCTCCACATTCCAGGCTTCTCATGTTGGGACAACAAACTTTAGACAGCACGCTGTGTGTACTGTGCCCTCAGTACATGCATCCAAAGTGTTATCTCTCCAAGAAAACACACAGTACTTCCAGTTCCTAATTATTTATTTTAGTACCATTTGCGTTACTGTGCATGTGGTCATTTAAAAACATAGTAAGCCTATAGATATAGGTGGTTAAATGTCACTTGGTATGCTTGTTCATGCATACACTATAAATGTATTTATGTATGCATTGCCATGTGTTCTCCCAGTGGGAAAGAGTGTGAAACATCTGTCTTTTATTGCACACCTGGACCATGTAGCATTACACCAGGGAGTTTTATCAACCACACTTGAGCTAGCTTAGGGCTGCCAAGGGCCGAGCATAATCTGGTCCTACATTATACAAATGAACAAATGGAAGTAATCAAAGTCATTTGTTCGCCATTTATTGATTCTGTACTGCCATAAAGATGTAAAAAATCCTAATTCATCCAGACAATAATCCTTTTAAAATGATGCTTCAGAGAAAGAAGGTCTATCAGGTTTGTATCGCAGTATAAATGCTGAGGCATAGAACTTCATCTATGATGTACTGGAGCAAAGCACACCTTTGTGGACGACATATTGTAGCTGTCTGCTTCCACTTGGTAGCACTGTCAAAAATCTGAAACACAGTCTACTGTTGTCCATGTTTGCGATATTGTAGCTCCTTAACCCTCCTATTATCCATTTTTCAATTTGACCCCATTCAATGTTTGATGTCTGATGTTTCCCAATTTAATGGGGACACTGATGCGGCCACTGATATATGTGATATGTTATTATTCTTGATAATAGTTGTGATAACAGTTTTCTATACCAAATGTTACAGATAACGAGAACATGTAATTAGAAATTATGTAAAGCCACTTACACATATCTCCTTCCAATTTAAATTCAATCAGTGAGATTTTATGGTGATCTGCATGGGGACGGTTAAATTTAAAGAGCTATTTAGTCTATGAAGTACCTGACACAGAAACTTGGGAATTTTTAGGAGGTTTAAATTGCTGGGGCCCAGTTGACACCAATGATAAAAAAAAAGTCCCCACAGGACTTTCTTTTAATATGTAGCCATTGTTTTTTATCATTATTATTTTGCTTATAATATTATTATTTTGCACTCACTTCCCTTTGTGTCAAACTCAGGTTCAAGCCAGCCTTTCAGACACTCACCTAGCCATAGCATCATCATCCAAGGTTGGTGTGCTGTTGGCTTATTGTAGAATTGCATACAAGAGCATCTAGTAGCCTCTACATTTGCTGAATACTCATAATACCTCACTATTCTGAGAGCTGCTCTATTGTGGAGAACAAAACATCTATTTTACGAGCTAATATTGTTCATACTACATAGTGGAACTGATCAGGATAAGAGTTCTAACGTAACATAGAGTTTGTTGGCTCACTTTACACAGTGTAGAAGCAAGACAGGGGTTTTTATTGTTTCTGGTTTATAAGCATACGTTTCACTTTTACAGCAGAAAATAGATTTGTATATCATATTCTAACTGATGTGTGCAAAATGTCATCACCATTAACCATTTTCCAAACTCAGAATTCATAACTAGACACAAGATTGGAAGAGGGATTTAACAAAAAGGGAAAATGAAATCTGCCATTAATCATGTCAGTAAGAATAAAAGCTCCATATCTAACACATAAGACCACGTTGCAGACAAACGGGATTTTATTTTATATATCTATATCCCAAAACAAGCTGATACAAGGGCAACTGGACTTTGAACACAGTACATTGAACACATTTCACTACTCATCCAAGTAGCTTCTTCAGTTCTGAAGGACTGGTGGGGAGTTGGGGTTTAAATAGGAACATCTGTGGGTGTTGCCCATTAGAAACTCATATAGGGGCTGTTCAGGACCAATTACTTAGCTGTGTAGATTTAGTTTTCTTTCCCCAGTGAGAGGTGACCCACAATCACCCAGAGGCTCACACCTCTCAAGGTGTGAACAGGAATGAAACTTCTTTTTCTTTTTCTTCTTCTTCTACTGTATGTCCAAGTGTATATGAGAGGTCATTTTTGTGGCTGATGCTGTTCCAATTTTTCAATTTAGACAAAAGCATTGGCTTTGCTCACACAACTGTGGAGAGAGCTACAAGAAAACCCTTCCCACAACAGGCTCGCAGCACGATAACAGTCTCTAATTTCAAACTCATTTCGCTGGCTTCGCTGACGCATTGCTGTGTCAACAAATGCTAAACATACTATTCTTAACCAGTGTCTCTGCTGTGTTCCTCCCCTAATTTCACTGATAAAAACCCAACCAGACAGCAGCTTTCTAAAAAATTGCTGCTTCAGAGCGGAGATATTGATTAGATCGGATATTGGCTGTCTCACCCATTTCCTGTGGTCATTCATATAAAACTTGATTACCACACAGGCAGTCATCATCTAGCCTGATTGGATCTGTTCCTTATGCACACTCAGTCTCCCTTCCTCTCTGCCCGTCCTGCCTGTTCAGGCCAATTGATTTCCTCTGGACCCCTCTGTGTGCTCCGGACCAGAAAGCAATGTATTAAGTGCTTGTTTGGATCAATCTAATGTGCAGTGATAGCACATTCAGAAACTGCTGACTGGCCAGCAAAACTCATTAATTTGCTGTACAATGTTTTCCAAAGATCCCACTGCTTCATTATGTACATGGAACACAAACTGAACACCTGCAAAGCCGACAGACAGTACTTGGAGAGAATAGTCCTGTAGAAATGGTAATTAAGTGATTTGATTGCAACATTCATTTTCAACACTGAAAGCAAGCGTAACAATGAGTAAAAACAGAACAATAAAGTGCACACACACAACTTGGTTTTGTTTGAGTCACTTTTTTGAAAATAAAGCTTGGTTTAATGTATCTTTCTCTCCGTTTCTGAAATGCCTGAGTACAGACATACATTAGCTACCTCCATAATTATAGTACATGTTGTCATAAGCCACGTTTTTCCCCCTTCCCCCCCTTTTTGTCAGAGCTTGTCAGATCATCTACAACATCTGAAACACCGTTAGGAATAATGTGAATTCTTTGAGAGTTATATTGGGAAATCTGAGAGACGCAGCCAAGATGAAGCATCGGAGTGTTGTCGTTAACAACACATTTTAACACACAGGGTTTTGATGTGCAGGAACGACGTGTCACAGCTTTAGTTGGAAATCAATCCCAATATCCTACAAAGAGCAGAGCAATTGCTGCTTTTTGTGTGACTCAAAGATTCTTCACATGGATTTAAAACTAATACAAAACAACACAATGGAATTTGTAAGATGAATGAATCACATGTGGCCGAGTGATGCTCAATTCACAAAACTGGAGCTTGACAATGCTATTCCAAAAGAACAGAATGTATTAACAACACTTCAAACAAAAGCACAGGTATCCATTAAATAAACTAGTCAAAATAATTAACACTAAGAGACAAGGATTTCAGGAGTTGCTGTGAGATAACAAGTATCAAACTTAAGCAAATGAAAAACGCCATTGCACACAAATCAAATCAACTCAAAAATACTACCCATCTAATACCTAACCATGACACCCTGAATAGATGATGCATACAAGTTGGCTATTCTTGCACAGAACCCCCTCCTTTAACATGGCTAAAAGAATAACACATTTGATTACTGAAAAAAGGAACATAAAATCTACTTTGAGGATGGAACAATAGTGGTAGGCATCTCATTTTAAAGTAAAAAAAAAAACACCAAAGTTGATGTGCAGGTGTTTTTGCAAAAGGAAAGGCCCTTTTATAGGCCCTGTCTGTGTCCTAATGCTAGACTCCCTGTTAGCTTCCATTCTATGTACAGATTAAAAATAAAAGAGAAAAAATAAATATTGTGTAATGATTTGAACACACATATCTCTCCAATCTTGGATGTGCTTGGAGACAGAGTTCCAGAGCTGAGGGGCGGTGTGGAGAATGCACCACCAGTCCGGTGCTTGGTGTGGCGTGGACAGGGATTTGGCGTCGGAGGAATGGAGAATGAAGAGGAAGGAGTGTGGCGATCAAAGCAGGTTGGTGAGTGGCCATGTGGGTGAAAACAATGACTTTGTGTTGATTGTATAAATGAATTTATTATATAGTGCCTTCAGACATTCTCCAATTAAACAAGAAAGTTGCACCCATGGCATGCACACAACCCTACACTAAAAATCCAATGGCAAAGTGACACATGCGCAACGCAACAGTTGGTGATGTCGAAATTGCTGTGATCAGTAAGTGCCCAAAATCTCAAATTACTGCTCATTACTGGATGAGTGACCATTGCGTGGTGACCATAATTAAAAGGAAGTATGTTCAGAGAGAGTGAGTGAAATGGATCTAACTGGTTTCAACTTAACGTTTGAGATGTGGAGTTTCAAACTACTACTGTCCTATTTTCCTCCCTCCACCATAGCAACCTGACCACAGTCGCTACGGCAGGTGTCAGTGTCCAGGGTTAAACTCCTTTTGCTCCTGTGCTTTCCTTACAGTGACATGCCATAATATCATGGAAAGGGAATTTTTCTGTATTTCACAAACAATATCTCTGTTGATTGGACATTCTCCAATCCAAGTGTAGTGCTTCTTCATTCTGTGTCAAAATTTACAATAAGATAGTTCCTTAATGTCCAAGAAAAGTTTGCCTTGTAATACATTATGTTACCACAGATGGCTTCAGGGCAGCAACAACATAATTAATTTTAGGCTGTGCTTCTATCCCAGCTGCGAAAGCATCTGCCACCATTTCACATGACAAAACATGTGATGGCATGAGAGACCCTTGTTTGGCTACACTGCAGTGAGGCTGATATTTGAGCTATAAAAAAAGTAAAAAAAAATTAGACATACAGCACATGGTCAGACAACATTATTCAGATTCTGCACTGCACTTTTGGATTGCTAATGCAGTTTTCTAATCCACTTTTAGACTCTTAGTTATTAAATGGTCAAGTAAGATTTCATGTTCTGTGTTTGTGCTGTCCATTTAGAAGTACAGCGTCTATAGGCCATAGACACGGTGTTTTCTGTCTGTTCTGTTTGCAGTTTCTTTTAGATACTCAAACACTATGCCGACATATAAAGAAATGATTTATTTTTCAACCATAGAAACCAAAGCAGCGTGTACAATATTACCCGAGAGACCTTCCAGTAATAGTTGGCCCAGAACAAAGAATATATCAGCGGATGAAAATAGCAATATACATACAACATACATATAATTATCTTCCTTACTGCAGCTCGTTTCTGCTGAAACAGCAGACTGTCTCTCGAAATGAAGACCTATTCACGTTGAAGGGCAACAGAACTCTTGTTAAAAGGCTTTATTTGACTAAAGCTGTAGGTGAAATTGAACAAAGCCTCTAATCCATTAAGTTCATCTGACATGTAGAAACATAAAGGCGACTGACTGGTGGATAAGTGTTCAGCCCCCTGGTCACTTTGTTTGTCAAACATTCTTACACGGCGCATATGGATCCTAGAGTGACACCGCAGCCAGATTTATTGAAAGTATTTAAAGCGCACAGACCATTACCAACACCATGCTATAGAGACATCAAGTACAGGTTACCACAGTGGCTCCAAGGTATGCTAAACCATGGAATTCACATTTGAACAGATGAACCTAAGAATCCAATCTCATTTGTGTTTAAAGACGGCTTAAAAAAGAATGGAAACCCTACATACACACTCTGTATCAATTCACTGTTTTCTATTCTCTTTCTCTTTTCCTTTAGATGCAAGACGACCGGTAACCTTATTATGTGCCTTCTTTTTTGCTGTCAGTGTCTCTTTTATGTCCATTCATGAACCTATGTGGATGGGAGCCATTCTTAGAAGTTGACTCAATCCTTTCAAGATAGATTTCTTCACAGCCACGGTCTGGTGTGCCATTCAATCCTACACCCTTATTATGTGTTCCTTTTAGGAGAAATACTTGTCAAACTGCACATTATGTAACCATCAATTTTACCAATGGGCAACACAACAGCTGCAATTATTGTACCGTTTAACAATAACCTAAAAGCCAGACAATCTTCCCAGCCCACAAATCGTGGTGGAAGGTTGGCCTCAAACCTTCCTGATTTGATGGACAGAGGAGTAACAGCAACTTGATGTGGAGGTATTTTCTCTGTTTCGGTTGAAATACAACCCAAATGCCAATAATGACCAGACTCTTATTCTGATAGAGTCTGGCTATCCAGAGCTAATTTAACACAGCATTATGTAAAGGTCTGGGGATTGTTTTTTGTCAGAAAAGTGTTCATTTGATGTAACACAACATCTATTTTTGTCATTTCATCCATGAATCATTTGGTTTTGCATTGTACCTTACAGGCAGATCTCAACACTAGGCAGCCATCTTGGTAACATCAACCGGTAGTTATTTGAGGTGAACAAATCAAGACCACTATCTAAATGAGTGGGGGCGAAGCCATAGCTGCAGTTTGGTAAAATCACCTTGTACAGAAAACTGATGAGAAACTGCTTTAAAAGCTCTGTGACTTTTTTTACATTCTGTTTCACCTGTGCAACGTTTACAGCGACAGCTTCATGCATAACTCAAACCAGTGAGTGCAAAGACGGGATCAACGTCCCATCAGAGGACTGAACTCCTGAGAAGACTTGATCAAACAGCATGCTAATTGATGCTATGGATACATTACGCCAAGATCAAACACCCTCGCCGAATGTTCGAAGTCTGACTTTCACAATACGTAGCTGAACCTGTCAGAAATCCAAACAGTGCAACAACATGAAGGGCTTGATGATTTCCACTTCATTAGTTGTAAAGTAGATGGCTCACATATTTGCATTTTACCTGTGTCCACCAGATGTAGATATGACAAACATATTTAGGACTTGAACTCCCTTGTAGCCTCTTGTGTTGCTCTACAGCTCACAGAGGCAGTCTTCTGTGTGATAGGAAACACAGCACTTGTATTACCCTAAGGCCATTTTAATGTTGCTACACATCATGATCGTATCGAAAGCAAATGCAGATGATGTATGCCTTGACAGAATAAAGCAACTAACAGGGAGAGGTACTATTAAGGCCTCGTATTAGTGCTTGGATATTCCCCATGTTTTAGCTTCAATGCCATCGAAAGAAAAAATACTCTGAGAGAGATGTTGACGTTTAAATGTGAGGGCTTGGTTGCATTGCTGTATTGAATACCATTAGATGTTGATACGGTGGTTGTTTGAAGTGTCGAGATGCATTTTGCCTGACTCATTTGATGCTTCAGGCAGTCTAAGGCCACAGCTTATAGCCAACCGAGGAGGTAGCAGCGCACATGCTTTTTAGTCAGCCGCATCTTGTCCAAACATCAAATGAATTTCAGAGGTCACCAGAGGGATCTGGCTAATCATATACACGCTGACACGGACTGACGGTCACTCCTTGATGAGGAGAGAAAACAGCCTGTGCTCGCCGCCTTTGCCGACCGCTGCCAATCAAAAGAAATTACAGCGAGGTAAGCCTGCAAGATGGGAAATTGAATAGAAGTGTGTTTTGATTGAATATGCCCATCCCAATTATGCCGTAGCTCTCAGGCATCCGAGTTCATTATTTCACCTTCCCATCAGAGAGTGTGTTTCTTCATCAGGGGAAGCAAGTCGAGTGTCACAGTGAACTCTCAAATTTCATTAGGGTTTTTTATTTTTTTTGCTCATTCAATCTTCAAGTCTGTTGTGTAGCTTCCAGAATGTGAATGCAGTAGTCAGGTATAGAGGGGGGCTCAGCTTAGTGTGCTCATTGATCCTTTTCACTTTGTTCTGAGCTGTGAATCCAGTCATGCAAGATCAACTTTTTGACTGCTCCTATATGCAGCTAAGAGATGAAGAAGATTTCTGAAGGACTTTCCATCTGGAGAAATGTTCCTGTGCTGCATCTGTCGTCTTTGAATATGAATTTAGAGTTGTATTTATATTTTGTATATATATATACTGTATGTGGTTCGCCAATAAGGTTTCAGCCTTAAATAAAATAAAAGTAATGCATTTTTGAATACTGCACTAGAAGCAGAAATAGAAACTAATACACTTTCTCAGCTTCCAGTGCATTCTTTCTTTTAATTTAAAAGTTTTCAGACTTTAATGTAAAAAGGTGCACTAAGTAAAGTTTAAAGCTGAGGAATGATCTGACAGGACAAATTGTTTTTCTCATATTACATTTTCCTTTACTTATGGCATGCTTTTTTTTTAAATATAACCAAACAGAGGTTTGTGTTCGGTTATATTAAAGGGAAATAGGACCTGTGACACCTCAACATAAACAAACTGTCCCTCATCATATAATGGGAAGCGCTAAAAGCATCAATTCCGACCTCTACACCCTCAAATAAAGAGCTCTGTCCCTGAATTCTCTTTTATTATCACAAATCTCTCTTTCCCTTCTCATCACCTCCGCCATCTGTTTGGAGGTTTTGCCTCCAGGAGGAGCGTCAGCATTGCCAAGTTGTCAACCTGTAAAATGCCAACAATTTAAGCCATGTGTCCCCTCCATGTATATATATTGTTGTGGTCCTTTTTTGACCACTATACATTTGTATTGGCAGCAGCAACAGCATGGCTGATATGGGTTTCCATTTGTGAATTTGTCCGTGTTATTACCAAAATGTGCTCTTGCTGTAGTGGGAACTACTACAAAGGTTGTTCTGGGTATGTGTCTGCCTGTTGAGTGGCGAGTGGTAAGAACATGGTTGGATCCCATCTGTGCAAAACATTAAGGGTGTAGGTGGGTGTGGGCAGAGGAGTTGTGTAATCCCATGGTCTGTAGATTTATCAGTGTGTGCATTTACATGCAGAGCTTAATCGAGCTATGCTCAAAAATTCGACTTTCTGAATACAGTCCTTGTCCCAGGTTACATGCAACGGAAGAAAATCGAACTGACGGGAACATGTTCTCCTCCTCCACACTAGGTGGCGATATGTGTCTTTTCAGCGGGTTAATACGGCTCGCTTTCCGGATGACTTATTACGTCATGTAATAAACAGGAGTCGTTTATGCGGCAGACCGGCATTTCAAACAACAACCAGATGGATAATAGTACATTTTTTTTAATTTTGTAGATAATGTGTGCGCTACTTCTGCGCCATCCTTCATACGGTCCTTTTACCAGCTCTGTTTACCTTCTTCTGCAACCGGCTGTGTTGGATGTTTTTGTTCCGGAGTTCTGGAGCATGCGCACACGCATTATCCGATCAATACTGCAATTAAGGCGTATACATGGCGGAGAAAAACGAATTACAATTGCATTGTCTGGGTGTCTTAACCGAATAATGAGAACTCCGATTTTAATCGGAGTAACGTGTTTACATGCACTTAAATTCTCCTGTTATAGTCCGATTAAGGCAATAATTCGTTTTTTTCATGTGCATGTAAACGCACTGAGTGATCGTGTCTGAAGGTTCTCAGTCATCCGCTGAGTGATCATTTGCCATACCTAATGAAACAGCAGTTGTGTATACTGCACGCCAATGTATACAGTATTTGGAGATTAACACAGACCAAGTATTATATTCATCATTATTATGACCACTGACAGGAGAATTAGAAATGTTGAGTTCTGGCAGCCATGTGGATATTACTTAGACATGCACCACCCACCTACACCAGACCAGGCACCCCCACCCCATAGCATTGACACTTGATGGCAGCAGCCATCCCCAGCAGGATGCAGCCTGACAAAGCACACACACAAAAACGGTTTGGAGCAACTAAATTGAAAAATGAAAAACAGCACTAGATCCCAAACTAATCAAGTAGCCTGGTCCACAGAGGCCCCTCACCTCAACCCATATCACCCAAAGGCCCCCACTAACAACAATCTGTTTCCAGACACCACAGGACACTCTCAGAAGCCTCATGTCCATTCTCTGATGAGTCAAATATGCAATGTTGCCCCAAGAAAATGTCGTAGTAAAAACCGCCCACTGCATTGCAGATCTATCTGTTGTTCATCATAAGGGATACCTTTGTTACCTCTGGTTTGTGGCTCATCTAAGTGTTGATATGTGCAAACCAAACTTTACACAGTAGGAGAGCCATACCAGCCATAACACAATACACAAAGAATTGCTGAAGCAGAAAAATAGCCTGTGGGGCATCTTGGAAGACAGTATACTTTTATCTATGCACTTTGTATTTATGCAATGCTGACAAGAGAAACAGTCCATGCCAGCAAACAGGAGCATAGCCCACCCAGCACCATGGGTGGCGATGTATGGCGAGCCAAGATATTATAATGTATATTATTAAAATCAATCTACAAAACAAATACAATTAAACATGCAAATTCTGTTGTGTTTTACTCCATTGTTGTTAATGGAGCGTCCCATTGAAAAGCCAGCTGTTGAGTGCACCAGCCTCCCGGGCAAAGCTGATGACAATCATTGTCTAATTGTGTTACATATTAAAGTACACAAACACATGAAATAGCAGTGGCGATTCAATTCTACATAGAGGGCTGACGTGAGAAAGGGTATTTCAGTGTGACTGATAGAGCTAATGAGACAGAACAGGCTATTGGAGTACAGCTTCTACTTACTGTTCAGAATCACTCCTATAGAGTTTGCTGTGCAATTACGGCTGACATGCTGTGCAACGAGTCAATGAAAAAGTGCAAACACACATTCACACACACATTTTATGTGAATGCATGTGAATGGCATAGCAAAGTTAGTTGAAACAGTGTAGAGTGTACTTTTTTTTTCAGTGGCACAACCTAAAAGGTTGTTTTGAAGTAAACATGTCACTGAAATTGTTCCTTACTGGAATTTGTCAGAAACAGTCCATCCTCAAAAATGACAAGAAAAATGCACATTGTAAATTATAATAACACAACTTTTACTCCTCATTTACAGTTTATCTATTTTCACATTTACCACACTTAACTGGGAATGGAAATACAGTGCTGAGGTTGTGTTGATAGATGTTCAGCTCATTATTTCACTCAGGAGAGACATATGAGAGGAATGAAAGAAAATAAGAAGATTGAAGTAAGATAACATTCATGGTGAGGTGGAAGTAATTTGCTTAGTGAAGCTGTCAGGGTCAGACCTAGAACTAAATTTCCTGGCAATTTTTGTCTGCCCTGAATTTATGGCTTAACATATGCGCCAAAATACCGGACTATTGATATATGCTAAGGGACAGATACAAAATGGAAGTTGTCAGTGTCATTTTTGAAGAATGGACAGTGCTGTTTGTAGGATGTAATTATGGGGATTCATTTATAAATTGATAATGATGATTGATATGCTTTTAACTGAAACATAGCTACAGTCATACATTCATACATGGACCGAACTGTTTTAACCTTCCATGCTTCCATAAAGTAGTAGTAGTAGTAGTAGTAGTAGTAGTAGTAGTCTTGTGCTGCTTCCTGTGTTTCCCCTTAGATTGTTAGATTGGTTTCTCCTTGTGTCTTGTCACCCCTCTGCCCATGTGTACATACTGTATTGTCCTGCCTTTCCCTTTGTTCTCTGTCAAGTCATCTGCTAGGCTCTGTTCTGATACCCCTGTCAAGTGGTTGTTGGAGTTTCTTCTGTGATGTTTTCCTGACATTTGTCCTCCTGACAGAGGTCCCCAAGTTCTCATTTTGGTCCTTTTCTGTTTTTTGGATTTGTGTTCTTGGACTACCCTGCACCTTTTGGTACTGTTTCTTAAGTTTCCATTAAATTCCCTTTGTTTCCAGCCCTTGCCTGTAAACCAGAGGTGGAATCCCTGGGTTATAGGTATCCTATTTGATTCTGTGTAAGTCAGAGGAGGGTTTTCCCAATATCAAATGGGCTGCAAGTGGATTTTTCTTTTCCCCCACAGGTGTACCAGCCTGTCTGGTAATTGTCAGATTTCCCTTACTGCCAGGCTGAGCCTGGAAGATGACCCAAGAATTTGGTGCGAAGCCTAAACTTTAGTTGTAGTGATGAGCCATCATGTTTAAATTCATTCATGGTTACAGTGACTTAAAATAAATTTCCTCTTTTCATCCAACATGGTTCACTATTTTTTAGACTTCTCACCCTAACACCCAAATAGACTGCTCACTGAAATTTAGCATCCCTCATAAACGATTTCTCCTGTGACCACAGCTTATTGACAGTGGACAGCAGGACATCGATCCATCCCGTGACAACGATGCAAACAAATTCAATTACTGCTATGTTTAATAAAGCGATGATGGCTGGAGGGATAGACAGGCAGATGGATGACCCTGATGCTGAGCTGCAGCAGTATTGACGCCTCACAGAGAGACAAATTGGGAACACCACTAGGGTCGCTCTTAAAGCTATATTTCACTTTTGTCATGTCTGTCCTCACGTGTGGTTGGTGGCATCATTCTGTCATCCTTTTATTCATCCTTGGTTAGTTTTTGTTACGCTTCTGTTGTAATTTTTCAGTGGAGCAACCTTATTATAAACAGAATTTTAGTAAAAAGAAAAAAACAAACAAAAAAACAAGATATTCATTGGGTTAAATCTCCCAGATAAAGAAGAGTCTCTTTGATTCAGATTGTTAGGTTCAGATTTGTGCCTTGTGCATTCAAAATGAAAACTTTAAAGCTAGTTGCTACTGTTGGGTCTCAGTGCCTTGAATCATTTTATTTGTAGAAACTATAACACAAGTGAACCCACATTTATTTCAACCCTAGTCTGCTGTATTTGTATCCAGTAAGGAAGTGGAAACCATCCCGTATTTGTATTTGTATTTGTTGAGGGGGAAAAAATGTATTTGTACTACAATAAAATTCAAAATAGTTGTAAAAATTGTAAATAAATAAATAAATAAATAAAATTAAAATTTTAGGGGTGTAAAAGTGTAGCCATTACAATACTTATGGAAGTATATGCAGTACTGGCTGATGTTTTGCATTAAATGCAGTTAATAGAGGTGATTTATGCTGACTTGAAGGGGCAGAACATGACTGTGATGATGATGATCTGGTCCTTGTGGGTGACAATGGGGGTGACTGTGGCTCAGTAGATAGAGCGGTTAGCGGTTCGATCCCTGGAATGTACCACATGCTGAAGTGTCC
This sequence comes from Mugil cephalus, assembly GCF_022458985.1. Lineage (NCBI taxonomy): Eukaryota > Metazoa > Chordata > Actinopteri > Mugiliformes > Mugilidae > Mugil > Mugil cephalus. The sequence goes on from NC_061778.1 coordinate 22,415,973, forward strand.
TTGAGCAAGACCGTGAACCTCCTGTTGCTTCCAGTGCATGGCACTGGTGTGTGAATGTGTTTGTGCTTGTGTGAGTGAATGGGTAGATGTGTCTGTGGCTGTAAAGAGCTTTGAGTATGTAGAAAAGTGTTACATAAAAACAAGACCATTTACTGTTACCAGTAGACTATAGTCTGAATTACCGAGCTAACGGACGAATGCTAACCTGAGAGAACCTGACTGCAGATGTCTCAACACTATGTAAAATATCTCCGAGGCAAACTCCACAAAAAAAGTTATATGCTGGCTCTGCAACCTGGTTATGGTAAAAAAAACTTTTCACCCTGACTCCTGAACGTCACTCATTTCTGGGCAGACTCACAAATATTCACTGCGGTCACATGATCAAAGTCAGCTTTCTGATAGGATGTTTGTCTTGTTCTTGAATACAAATAATTTTAAAGCTATTTGCTTGAAATAAGTTTTTTTGTGCCTTTCCGAATACGGTATTCAGGTTCGGCTCCACCCTAGTATCCAGGTAGCACAACAATAAAGCCTTACCTCGAATTTCTTTTGACTGTTAAAATCTCAGGCACTTCTGTGGGTTTCTGATGCTGGAAGGTGGCAAAGCTTATTTAAATCAAAAACATCATGAACCGTCCCCCTGTAGAGGAAAGGACATTAGTATGGATGTTTGTATCCTATGGCCAGAGCCAAACAAGTGGGGGGCCGTCTGATACATTTTGCTTTAGGGTTTGCACAAAGTGGCAGTTTCATGATACCAAATTAATGGAGTGAGCGAGCCACCTTGGTCTCACATTGATTCCAATAAGACAAAGCAGTCAAGTGAGAAAAGTATCACAGCTGGCTTTATAGACTCGCTGAGGAAGGAGTTTCAGGATCTTGACCTGAGGGTTGTTCAGTGTTTACCAAACACAGCAATACAGTAATGGATAAATGAAGTAGTGATTGCCAACAAACAGTGAATCAGTAACACATTTACAGTGAAAAGGGATTAGCAATAGTATCAACTTGTGTTGCAGCTTGCAATACGCTTTTCAGATTCAAGGCATCTTTATTGTCCAGACAGGGAGACGGTTCTGCAGAAACACTTCGTCATCACGACAGAAGGCAAACTGATAAACCACAAAGAAATGATACAGAAAGATTGAAAAAAAGATTGAAATTCATATCAGTACACAAAGTGTGCAAAATTGCATTTAGCCTGCTGCCAACAGCCCAGTATGATATTAGCGTAATTTAGCCTGATAACTAAATCTTGGCCTTAATCCTTAAATTATTAAGCAGTCTAACCACAGACTGCATGTGAAGATGGACCTTACCTCTGTCATTCCTCATGTAGGGTTTCTGAAGAGTGGCTGGGAAACTCAAAGTGGTGGCTCTACCTGTCACCATCGTAAGAGCACAATAGACGAAACTTGTGGAGTTGAGGCGGGCAGTTGAATCCTAGGCAGACATCTGGCAACATGAGGACAGGCACCTGATTTTCAAAAACCACACACCTATATGTATTTACCATTGTCATGAATGAGGATTTTTTATTTTTGGTTTACCAGACTGTAAAGAATAAAGTTGAGTGCCTCAATCCATTTGAGGAATTGCAGTCATTTTTGTACTTTGGCTTTAGCGTAATATTTGTCAAACTGAGCAGTAAAACAAAATAAACCACATATATCCCATAACCTGTGACAGCAGGCCATGGCATCTTTTCATATATATATGAAAAACACATATACAGTGTGTGTAGTACCTAATATGTTAAAGCCAAACTTGAATGAACAATGCTTTAACGATAATGACCTCAAGACTCTGAGGGGCTTTTCTGTCAAAAAATAGTTTCTTAGTGCCCTGCTGATTCAGCTGCATTCAGGGCAGTACTGTAACCTTTGTTTTTTGTCACTCTGAGGATAAAATAAATGTTCTGAAAAATGGGTTTGAAAAGGGCAGTCACCTTTAATGCCGAGGGGTTCTTGGGACACCCTGCTTCCTTTTGAGAAACCCTTGTAAAATAATGTCAGGGGAGGTTAGTGTAAAGGCATATAGTACACTGCTTTCCAAGGGCCGAAAACACGAGCAAACAATGTAATACTAATATATATAGTACTAATGTGGAACTTCTTCAAAAACACAGGTGTGATATGGATGCAATATTTGAATAATAAATTCTGAATGTTTATTTCTTAGCTAAAATATTTCTGTTTCAGGTGAAAGAGCGCTCTATATATCAGTATCCGTAGAATGTAATACCAGCTTTTCTAAATGGGCTGCAGTATCTTTGGTATGGTGATATCCTGATATCAAATTCCACCTTAAGGACCGTTAAAAATGTTGGTATGGGCTAATTTAAGACTGGTTTCTCTGCAGCCACGCAGAGGCTTTAAATCCTAAGGTGATATAGAATATGGAGAAAGCATCTTTTTCGAGTTTCTGACAATTTTTTTTCTTTCAAATATGCGATTCTTCATCTGACTCTTTATGTCAGATGAAGAATACATTTTTTCTTCAGAACTCAAAGTGTGACTTTCTATCCTGCTCATACACGACAATAGCTATATGCAGCTGCCAGCCACCTACACAGCTAAAAGCAATGTTCACAGTCAGGGTTATAGGGTGTAAAATACAATTGGTTCATTGGCTCAGTATATAGGAGCGCTAACAGAAACATGCATTTTTATTTTTTCCAGCAATTAAGCACTTAATTTCGTTTATCACTCTTCATCCACCTTTCAGTTCCTGACAGACAAGACTAGACAGAGCAGCTGAAGCCCTTTGTGTAGGGCAAACATATTTTTCTTCAAGCCTGTAATGATTAGAATTACTCTGAATCAATCCTGGCTTCATATGCGCCTTATACATCTGCTAATCTGAGTCTATGTTTAGTTGCCTGCTGCTGTTTGTGCTGCTGCTGTCATTAAGCAGATCTGTATCTGCATCCACTGTGAGACCCCTTGAAAACACGGGGGACATACTTACCAAAAACACCACCAGTGCATTGGAGGCACACTGGAACATGCAACCTCAAAAATATGATTCAGATAAATCTGAAGTAATCTCACATGATTCATTTCTACTTATACAGTCAACCACGCAAGACGCTGCAACACGCTGTGCTGAGAAGATAATGTCGGCACCATGATGGCATTCACATCACTGAACATATTAGGAGAGTCTTTGTTCTCTCGACTGCATTTTCTGACATTAAAGATGCATAGAGTATTAAAGTGTTCAGTGACGCAAAGTAACATGTGGCTGGGAAGCTCTGAATGGTGGCTCTGCCTGTCGCCATGTTACGAGTGCTTCACTCTTAACTCTCTTCAGAATAACTGAAACATGGGTAAATAGATGAAACGTGTGGAGCTGAGGTGGGTGGTTGAATCCTGCCACATCAGGTACGCTTTGACGCCGCTAGTTTAATTTCTGAGGAGGTGCCCATCAGGCTGCAGCGTTAGGGTCTGAGTAAGGTCTGGACTGTTGCTGTAACTACGCCCTCATACTGTATTGACGCAGAAACATGATCCGCCATCAGTTTCTAACAACTCCACCAAGCAGTGATTTTTAAATTTAAACTCACGTGACCTTTTAGTTCAGCCCAACTCCACCTCCAGCAGCTTAACACACTGATGCTTCTCTGTTAATAATCTAAGAATGTCATACGTAACATTAGATCAGTTAGAGGGACCAACCAGTAATTTTGCTTTAATAATTTAAAAACATTTTGCAGCTATTTTTGTGTACTTGTACATGCACAATTTTCTCTTGTAATGGAATATTTCTATATGGCTGCATTGGCTCTTTTACTTTACAGTGACGGATTAGAACACTTGTTCCACCACTCAAAGTCTCAAGCTACTGTATCTACAGTGCATTGACACTGCCGATATTCATTTTAACTGACATGTGTTTCACTGACCTACTGTGGGTCTGGAGAGAAAGTGAGAACAATTCAAGCTATGAATGCTCCTTCAAACTGGGTATACCTACTCGTCTTGGCTACACGAGAAGATATTCAGTCAAGAACCCATCTGGTCACAAAGGTGTGAGTGTTCTTGGATGGTGAACTGAAGCACCGTCGACTCTTTAAATATAAGAATACGGAATGAATTGCCATTCTCTTTTGAAAAAAGAGCAAGCGGGCTCGAGGGACACACAACGCACCTCCGCTTTCCCTCTTTCAAATGAACTGAAAACTTTCCTTTTAGTGATGTTCACTGGTGCATAATGAAACGCATCTTCGCCACATGTAGCTAGAAGTTCAGTGGACTGAATGTGCAGCTTGCATAGCCGGCGCTCAAGTGCAGCATATGAAATATGAATCACGAAAGAACACATCTACATGTGTTTTGTCTTAAGGAAAACGTCCACTTTGATAGGTTTGAGTCTTCGTGAATACCTAGAGAGATTGTACGGGCTCTTACTTCCCCTGGCTCGTCCATTGTTGCGTCTTAATAAATGAATGTAATCTTGTTGAAGCAGGGGGAAACTTCAGACATTCAAGCACAACACTGAATATTTTATTAGGCTTTGCTGTGTTTGCATGCAGCGTTAATGATGGGTCAGGCCGGCTTCCACCCTGCCGAAAATACTTCTGCTTCACTTTCTCTGGGTGTCCCGGGAATTATAAGAGAACATTGGCATAAATCCAACATCCTTTGCTGCTGGGATGCAGTGCATATGGACAAGATGTTTTATGTTCCGCATCATTTCTCTGCGACAGGACAAGGTTGAGATACAAAAAAGGAAACAAAAGCTAATGGTCAACAAATAACAGCCATCATCTGTGAAACCTCCCAGCCATGGGCTTTCTTTTTCTTTTCCCAAATGTGGGGACCAAAGTTTGTCCTCACACGTGATCTAGTTTTATATGGATGTTTTGTCCCAAGGCCTAAGTGTCCAAATCCTCTTGGGTTTATACATCATTGTTTGTCCCTCTGTTTTATTTCTCTCTGCTTCCCTCAGGACTGTAATAATAATAGCTCTTGTTGGATCCTCTTTCATACTCTACTACCGGGTCCTGCCACTGAATTTCTACACTTTTTTGGAGAGTGTTGGTGGGACCACTTGCCTACTCGCTGCGGTCGGGATCTGAGCTGTGCAGGGAGTTTGGACTCTGACTTTCCACTTTGTGTCAAACGGATTAAGATCACTGAAGACGATGTTCGTTCAAAAAGCTTTTGAGGCAGACTTAGCATATAAATGGGGGGTAAAAAAGATTAAATCGCCAACAACTAAAGAGTTCATTTGAACATCCTGATAGGTTATGCCACAGCATGCACAGGAGGGAAAATGGCTTTTGTTAGTAAAATACAAGATATTGTGCTGTTAGGCAATTAGAACAGAGACTTTCTGAATTTTGTCGATGGAGAGTGGTTGTGTTGCTGCGAGTTACCAATTTGCGGAATTCAAGTTTTTTCCTGTGAAAGCAGAGTATCTCACGGGCAACTGTTAGTGTAGCGTTAGTGTCTTAGAAGAAACCTAAGAACCACTCAGAAAGCTAAACCTCCGCTGAGGGTGCAAAAATCCACCGAATTTATTCCAACACTATAAAATATGTACAAAATGTATCAAATATGCTTCATAATCAAAGACTAAAATATGCTTACGGATAGATAATCACACTGCTTTCTGACATGGCCGGGGAATACAGCAGCTTTGCAGAAGGAAGCTGCATTTTCATTTAGTCGGGCTCTGAGTTACGGCCGTATGAAATGCATCACAGCTTTCAGGGTCATTCACATGAGACATCTGCACCTGTCACCTTATTCGGTGGCAATTACGCAATGCATTTTAGAGCCAGTTTGTGACAAGAGGAACCGGGAACAGTGGGTTGATGTGTAAATGCTTTTCTGCATGTGGTATACCGTAGCTCTAGAGTGAGTACTTCAGACCCATTTATCATCTGACAACAGCACAAATTATTTTGTTTTTAACGCAATATTTCTGTATAGCATATAACATTTATATAACATTTGTGTGTAACGTCATTTTGTGCGGCATGGTTGTAGAATAATGAGATAGGGGCTGCAAAAAGGACATAGGTTCAGAAAAGAGCAATGTCATTTTGGACCTTTTAATGTAAAACACGACAAAGTGGCATGAATGTCAATTGAGTGATCTCACGGAGGACCTTGCCTTTAGACGGCACATGATGGCACCGTTCAGGAATACCATTGCAACGGCGCATTACGTGCTTGTGTTCCTCGAGCAACGCCATATTGTTGGCCGTGTGTGGCTTTGCCTTTTGTCGCGTAGAGAAGTCATTTGAAGTCTCTCCCCTCTCCTCCCACCTGTAGACAGAGAGCAGCGGGAAATTTATTGGTGCTTTAAAACAGCAGTGGGCCGGTCAGTGTGGCTCTCTTTGATGTGCAGATATTTCACCTGCTCATGCTCCGGCTCTCTCTCTCTGCCTATGTGTGTGTGTGTGTGTGTGTGTGTGTGTGTGCGTGTGTGTGCATAGTAGGGTTACAGGATTGGCTAGGAGGCTGTAACCAGAGGCTGTACCTAAGACACCGTTGCCATGGTAACATAAACTCCGATTTGATGACAGGCATGAAAGGCAGGCATGTTAAGAGATTGAACGCCTCAGTGAGGGCAGAGACACACATAGCAGCTTAACCCCACAAGTGTGTGTGTGTATTTCTAAATGGCAGATGTATTTTTATGTCATGTTTTAAGTTGGAACTGCGCAAATTATGCTCACCAGAAACACACCAGCAAATAAAACGCATGTCCAACGTGCATCTTTTCACAAGAAAAAGAAAAAACACACATTAGATCCAATCAATGAATCTTGACAGGCTGTGAGTAATTATTCACTTTGATTAAGGCTTAGCCGGTATGTATTTGCATTTCACAGTGTCTTACCGTGGCTTATCGACCTGGAGATAGAGAAAAAAACATGACGGTAATAACACATTCATATCCACACAAACGGAAAAGGGTGTTGTTGTTTTCCCGTCGCTTCATTACATTTATGTTTTTTGCTCTCTATATGAGAAAAAGAAACTCCACGGAGGACAGAATAACACAGAGGTCTGTGTCTGCTCTGCAGAAAAAAATTAATGAATAAACATAATTCTTAACACTGGGTTGTTTCCTCTTCCAAAACCCACAGCTTACATTCATCCAAGTTGTTTCTATTAGCAGTCAGAATTTGAACAATAAATAAATAAATAAAATATTGAAAAATCTGACACCCTGTTAATTAAAACTCTATTTCCTTTGCTAATTGAGGAGATGTTTTCAGTGTTGCAGTGGATGGAATAAGAAGGCGTCCAACCCTTAGTGAATACATCAGTTCACACTTATGGAAGCAGAAGACTTGCTTTGAAAAAAAATAATGAAATGTAAAAAAAATAAAAATAGGGGAGAAATCTGCATCTACAGGATGCGCTATGTGAAATTGGTAGAAGCTAAAAGAAGAAAAGCAGGAAGCTGGAGCTTATTGTCATCTCAGGTGAGCTGCGCGGCCGGCATGGGAATTTAAATCGCTCAGGATATGAGCATAAATATGCAACCGAATATGCAAATTTGGGATGCTGCTTAGAGACCTGTGAGGCTGGCATCTCTAATAAGTTTGGAGAAAGCCAGGGTTGTGCTGGGTTTGAAGAAAAACTCTTCTTTGGCTTTTAATTTCCAAGTTATTCATGTTTCCCCGTAAGGCTATGTCTCACATGACACTTCGCAAGGAGCAGCGAAATCACGGGTCGCAACACGAGCACTGTGCATGTGAACACATACATGTACTGACTCACATGCATGAGGCCGACTGACCTTGTGGAGGAGTGCTGCACAAACACGGAGAAGGAGCGTGAGCCTGAGACAGGCTCCAGTTCAACACATTATAAGTGCAACACTGTATGAAGCAGCACACAAATCAGACCTTGTGTTAAAATAACACCGCTTTGCCCCATGCCAGACTTAACTTAAAGGGGGTCAGTCTCAAACTATTAATTACTTAACTCGCTCAGAAACCTCTGTATGGCAAACAGGAAACAGCAAGGACCTTGAGCACTCCAGCTTGAAAATATGCTATATTTAAGAGAGTAATTGTACTCTTGAAAAATCAGTCTATTGCATTTCATTCACCAGAACTGTGCTAACGCGAGCGAGGACGCACAATCATTATATAACAAAAATAATACCTATAGTGGAAAATGAGAGTTGGCTGGCAACAGTGGGAGCTACTTTGAGGTGAAAAAAACAAATCTTGCTGGATTTAGATTTTTCAAGGACGTTCATGGAGATGGAGATTACAATCACTCTGGGACCTTTAAGGAATGAACTTATAATTAGGTTTGAGTTGAGAGTCTAGTATTGATCGCCGCTATGCCTCCAAAGCAAACAGCTGAAGGCTGTGTTTGTACTCTGCACCTCTGCAAATATGTCATGGGCAAGTAGAAACACCTGGAGAGCGTGGAGCCGTATAACAATGAGTGGGTCTGTCAACCAAGGTTAGGAAATGACAGGGAAGCAAAAAAAGTGATAACTCGATCAATGAGATTAGTGGATTCACTGGCATTTAATTCAATAATAATTCATGTTTTATTAAAAAGAACACTTCCTGGTTCCTGGTTCCTGGTTCTCCCTCTTTGCTAGTTATTTGGATCAACTTTTGGTTTAGGAGTATTGATCACATCAGTGATGCATCCAGGGAAATTGTGATGCAAACTTTTTAGCTGATTCTTTCTATGGATTTATCACCAACAATAGGGGAAAGTACTCTAAAAAATACAAGCCTAGAAGATTCTTTGTTTAAAGCACTTTTGGATTCATGTATTCCTTGTCCCTCTTGATTGCATTCACAGACTGTGTTGTGTTGATCAGATAGAACCACTCAGAGCCTACATTACCTACTACTATAATCATAATCCTGTGCCATGCGGGCTACTGTTTATACTTTTCTGGAGAGATCTGCCATCAATCATACTCTCAAGAGCTATCACTGCTGCGTTTTATCCTTACCTGCATAAGCAGCACCAAAGACAAACGACTGTTTGGTCTTATGTTAATGCATTTCCATTTCCAAACAGTAGTATAACTCTGTGAACATGCACTATATCTTTCTATTATCATTTCAAACACGAATGTTAAAAGCAGAATGGATCAGTGATGGATGATACATTTACCGCTCCATCTATCACACACAAGAAGCAAGTTTTCTCTTGGGTTTCATTTCCCAAAGGCAGGACAGTACATATTGGAACATACTGTCTGCTGTGCTGACAAAGCTCCTCTATCACTGGATCTACTTATAGATGCAGTAGCACAGTATTATAGCTGCAATTAGGATAGAAGAATAGGATAGAATAGAATATTTTCACCATTTTGACAAAATTTCTATTACATATGTATATATACATATATGTTTTTAAGTCACTATATTTAAAAGTAAAAAGAAAAAGTCATGGGCATAGAGCCAGTCAATTAGCTGCAGAGTCAGGTTTCCAGGCTGCCTGACCTCCATGAGTGCTGCAGGTATGACAAATTTCTCTTCTGCTGTCTTTTGTGTCCCGTGTTTCTAGTTATCATGTGTTTGTTGGTTTTCAGTCCAGTCCTGTTGAACTTCATTGTTCACAGGCCACTACTGGTGACTGTGCTGCTTCACCACTCCTGAGTTCTCCTGAGACTGTCTATAGGTACATAATGTCCTTTATGTGATATGATCATTAGTCAGTTACTTATCTCTAAAAGGATGTTTTAATATGTACCACGGGAGTTGATGGGGTCTACTGGCCATGCTAGCCACGACTGCCTTCGTCCTCCAAAGCACAGATTGGCTGACACATTTCCATATGCTGCATTGCCTTACGGGATTGCTGCTCTTAGGTCTTTGTTTTTGTACCTCCTTTTTCAGACGTTTTTCTTTTTACTTTAGCTTTGCCTTCTCTGGCGGTTTTTACCCGATCTGCCTTCAGAACCTATTAGCCTATTTGCCCGTGGATCTCTGAGCCTTTTACCCGCTTTTCCCTTTTTGCGTGACGTTTTGGGCATAGTTGTCTGTCTCAGTGACCCAGGCCAACATTCTTGTGGTGCATAGCTAACCACATTGACTGTACTGCTTGGCCAAAGAGTCCCAAGATTTGCCTCCCCTTATGTCCATGGCACCTAAACCCCCAAGCCTACTTGAGGCCAACTGTACACACTATTGTGAGAACGACTGGATGAGTCAAACAGCAGAAACATAATTGCCCCTCGCTGATCAATACAGTATAAAGTATTATTATTATACATAGTTATACTTAGCTGGGAATAAATACATTCCTGTAAAATGTAATAAATCAGTAGTGTCTGAATGCACGTTTCCCATGGACGTCTAGACGTCTAGACGTCAACATTTATGCTTTGCCAATGACTGTATTGGTTGAACTTTAAAATGTTCTAATTCATTGCACATTATCACCCCCAATCCCATTCCCTGTATTCTCAATTCGCAGCACTGAAAACTAATATAATATGTGAGACGTACTGAGACAGAACAGTGGAAACCCCTACATGCAGCCATTTAGTTTTTGACAGTAGACGTCAAGCCAAAAAATAACTTTATTAGGCTGTATTTCCAATGTGTTATACTGTACACGACTAGGTTAAGTGGTGTAAGTGGTTTTTATTGGTATTTTGTCGAGCCTGGCTGTTTAATATTGCCTGCTGTACTGTAGTGTAACTGGAAATGATTAGAGAAGTATGGTTCAGGTAATAAAGTGACCTACAGCTGTGGGTTTTGGAACAGTGACTCATTTATCAGTGTCTGACCTCTGTGAATCTGGCCACAGTAAGACACAGTGATATATGGAGCCCATCTGAGGTTCCTCCCCATTTGGATTTAAGAGTTTAAAACATTTAGCTATGTTGTATCTCACTTTCTCCTTATATAAGCATCTTGTTGTTGACTCTGTAGGCCTGCATTGCTGTTTCTTTTTTCTTTAGTATTTAATTCCTAATATAGTTCTAGCAAATGTGGCATCTAATTAACTGTCAAGACTTTGCCGGAGAGAAATGATGGATAGCGTGGAAGGGTTGCATTAATAAAACTCAGCCAAGCAGAGTAAAGCGTAGACTTGGGAATAGGGACGCCAGGGCTCCGGGGTACTATTGCACTCAGTGGGGCTTTGCAGATGGAGGCGTGTGTGTTTCAAGTTTAAATCAAGTCGGTCGCCGTGTGAAAGGATACTCGCTCACTCCTGGGAGGCAGTGATTGGGGAAGAGTTTAACAGCGGTGTGCAGTCACTGTCATGCTGCAGAGTCATCAGTGATTTACAGTGTAATTGGTGCATAATTTGCCAGCTGGTACATGTTTAATTTGATAAATTATGTTTCCGGCACAAGAAATGAGAGCTGAATAAAATTTTTGTTTGTCATGAGCTGTATTTGGATCTCTCTGATCTCTCTCAGCCCGCTCAGGCGCCCATAACCAGTTTTTACATGCACGCTTGAGTTTAATAGTGCACCCTTTCCAGCAACATTACACTTCTTGTTTGAGCAAGAACCCTGCTCCACACAGGCCACTGATAATGGTTGAGCAATAAATCAGCTTTAGAATAGTGATTCATCTGTATATGGCACAAATGGTTAGCTGTGGAGGCGTTTGCCAGCGGTGGCCGCGACTGTAAACAGCCAAGTACGAAGGCAAATCATAATACAGCGGCAAAACGTTGCCGCCTCGGCTGGAGACAAAGTTTTACTGGTACAAACAGGGGAAGAAAACATCAGCAAGCTAACAACTTCAGAGAGGAGCAGGGAGGGAACGTCAGCTGTCTCTTACAGGGAATGTGTGTGTCCGCGAGTACGCGTCGCAAAGAAACGAGTGCAGCTGGGCTTGATAAGAGTGCAATCCATGCCCCCTGTGCTGTCACAGACTCGACTTTCATTTAACATGCCCTTTCCCGTGTGAATCAGTCTGTCTCATGTCACCGAGCTTGACGCCCACGCACCTTCTTCTCGCCCTTTTCCATTTCGCATGGCTCCCTTTTCTTCCGTCAGTGTCCCTCCATGTGATTTTGCAGCCCCTTCCTCTCCAACACCGCCATCAGTTCCGCCACCAAGTCTGATACGCTGTCAGGTCCATCTGCCTCTGCAGCCTTTCTGGGTATTTTGGCTTACAGCCTCCGCTTTACTTAACAGAACATTTCCGATATTGCTCAGAAATGGCCTGAATTGGGGTACCCCTATAGCTGACCTTTAAGAGGTTCAGTTGAGAATGTAGCCATCACCGCAGAAGCACAGGTTCAGCTCTGCACATGTGATCCCCTATTTACTTCCCTGTTACTTCCTGTCTTTCTCGACGACTGCAAAAACAACAAAAGGTCAAAAAGACAAAAAAAAAAAAGCGGCATAAAGGTTTTCAGCAGGATGGCTGACAAATGCCTCACCGGGTTGACTAGACCTTGGAAAAATATGAAGTCATTTTTTTTTATAGCTGATTTTTGCTGCATCTCTTTGCTCGTGCTGCCATCTGTAAATTATCTGTCAAATAACAGCAGTAAGTTATCATGCCAAAACCGTGCGCACTAAACATGACAACGGCGCTGTAATGCGTCCCCTTGTCATTCAGCATCGCAAGCAAGATGAAGTGGACAAGTCATGGTACAATGATTCAACATTAAAAGTCATGTCATCAGTCCTCGGGGTAATGAAAAGTGAAATCCATTTCCATGATAGAGCAATAAATGTCTCCTCCTCTCCAGCTCTGGAACCTCCTTCCTATAACTCATCTCTCATCTGGGAATGTTTGCAGGTGAGAAACATGCTTCACTGTAAGTGTCACCTCTGACATGTACATGCCTGCCCTATATCATGATCGGTTTGGATGAACATCACACCCTTATCCTGTGTGTCTCTGGATGTTACTAGGGTTATAACTTTTTTTTTTTTTTTTTTTGCCACCTTTACATATCATTAGCCTAATAGTGTAATTGCTTAAGTCATATTTTAACATTTTCGGAAACAGGAAAAAACAATTTTTTTTGCAATCACATTGGTATTTTTATAGATATTGTAACAGTAAGTCAAAAATGACTCAGGCAATTGGGCTATTAGGCTAAGGATATAATATCTATATCTATATGTGTCTATATCTATCTCCATGACCAGTTCCATGAGCAAATGGAGACCATATTACCATTCATACTCGTTGCTGTAGTCCCTCATGCACATGACCTTCAATTGTTACATGAGAATTTCCTCCTCTGGGTGTGTGACTGTATCTGGTTATGAGGATGTTGATTTGTCCTACTACGTGCTTTACCTGCCTATACAGCTGAGCTGCACGTGCTATGCTGCTGCATTGTGTTTGCCAGGCTCGTGTGGCATATGTGCAGTTATCATAATGCTGGGTTATTACTATTCCACCCAAACAGGTGAATATATTTGCTACTTGTTCTTTTAGACTTCTGGACTGATTTAAACTTAATGTTATGGTAATAGTGGCCAATTTCAGCAAGAAAATAGAATGTTGGAGGTAGACCCACCAACAATATGATTAGCTGCGATGCAACAGGTATTGCTACATCATGTGAATTTGTAGTAATATCTATGTGGTAGAGTCATTGTGGTATGTCATTTTCAGAGCATTAATTTCATGAGTGAATAATTATCATATTCACTGTCCGACTGCTCTGTACAGTCATTATTTTGATTACTGTACTTTTTTAAAAATGTAAATCAAACATAAAGGGTAATTTTACATGTGATTAGCAAATAGCAACAACAGGAAACACCTTCCGACTAAAGCCTAATTTAACATATTTACAAAAAAAAAAAAGGAAAATTGGGAGTAAAGGTATTTTATATTCCCATGCCTTTACCAGGCTGTACATCAATCTGAATCCTAATGGAAGCTAACAGAAGAATCTGACAGCAGTATGAAAGAAAGCCCTTTAGTTGTATATTTGTTCAAAAAGTGATGATAATACTGTGTGTTAGTTTCCTTGGTGGGGCACCTGTATTCTTGTTTGATCAGAAGATCACAGTCCATCATGTCAGACTTCAAGCTACAGAGAGTCAATGTTTTTGTCGTATCCATCTGAAGGGTCCGTTTTTTAGGGCTTATCTAAGGAGTTATGGAGCAGTCTCCCGTGAGGAAATATTGGTATGGACGTGTTTTTGATGCAACACGTGTTATTCCTAAGAAGCACCATTTATGTGCAGAAGCGAATAACACTGACTATCTTGTGACGGTACGAAGGACCTGATGTGGATGTTACTTAGACATGTAGCACCCACCTAGACCAGACCATGCAGCTCCACCCCATAGCAATGACACTACTTGACGGCAGCAGCCATCCACAGCAGGATGCAGCCTGACACAGACACACACACACAAACACACTTTAGGAACAACTCAAAAACTGTGAAGAATATCACAAGATGTTGACCCAGCCTCCAGATTTACTAGATCCCAAACTGAACTGACTAAGTATCTGTGGGATGATCCACAGAGGACCCTACCCTCAACCCATAGGACCCAAAGACCTCCCACTTCTGACACTGTGTTACCAGACACCACAGGACACCCTAAGAAGATCCATGTCCATTCTCTGAGAAGTCACAACTGTTTTGGAGGCAAAAGGGAGACCTAACAATATTAGGAAGGTGGTCATATAATTTTGTGATTGATTGGTGTGTGTGTGTGTGTGTGTGTGTGTGTGTGTGTGTGTGTGTGTGTGTGTTTGTGTGTGTGTGTGTGTGTGTATGCACAACTAAAGCACATTCACAGCAGCTGAGCAGAGACACACGCTAGACTTGACAACAAGTCAACAGCTAACTGGGTCGACTCATGTTATTCTTTAAAGGAATAAGTTGTAGCTAGACTTACAGCAATCACTTAGCTTTGTTATTGATCACTTTCACCTTCACTGTTGCTTTCTTTTCTACTCCTCCTCTTTCTTTTTGTTTCACTCCCAGAGCAATAAGTGCTTCTCAATTGGAAATGGACACTGTTGTCATAGTTAACTACTTTAAACAGTCAGACTGAGTTATGTCAGGTGGGGGGGCCTTAGGGAGGTGTCCACTGTCAGCACATCCTTAGCATACCTTTACTGATTACTCTTTCTTGTTGTTTAGCCCATGACAGACGGTCATAGACAGTGAAAGATTTAAAAAATAATAAAAAAAAATTTATAGGCTTTTTTTTTACATGCTCGTCCTCTCCAGTTTCCAAGGACAGCTTCATCAGATGGTTCTGTATTACAGAACATCTGGCAGGCTGGTCTGTTAGAGCTTATAGGCGAGTTGGGAACAAAATGTGGAAATAATACATCACAAGGAGAAAATTGTTCTCTGGTAAATAGATAAGTTTTGGCTCTATAAGGACAGGCTCATGAGTTAAACTGCAATATTTGTAGTAAAAAGATTTTTTTTCAGTAGCATGCTGATTATTATTATTATTATTATTATTATTATTATTATCAGTAGTAGTATTATTATTATCAGTAGTAGTATTATTAGTAATAAAAGCAGTAGGCCAAGACGTCTGGCCAGCCATTGTCCCTCCTTCCCCCCAGATGTGGAGCCATATGTGTGGTATCACCAGAGCAGGGATAAAACCTCAGGATTTTACAGTATTAAACCTGTTTTATCTCAGCTTTGCCAGGAGATTATGCTTCACAGAAGAAACCCTGCCATCTGTCCGCTGGGCCAGAAAATAAAGGACATTTCCCTACCTCTTTATGGGCCGAGGGATATATGTTGCAGAACAACTGCCGAGCTAACACTGACTACGCTTCACGGGTCAGAAGGTGCGGGATGGTCAGAAATAGCTGCTCTAGCCTTTTATGAGCTGGGGCAACGTACAGATGACACAGTGAAGCCATATAATTCCACATCTGCTTGTCTGACTCATAATTGGTTTACAGAGAGCTGTGTAATCTCAGGATTCTGTGGACGTGTTTGCAGCAGTATTTTTGGGTCGGGCATGTTTGCAACTTGAACAATCAACCAGGCGAACAATCAAACTCAAGCAGCCATCCATTGATCGTCTTTATTGTATGTCTGATTTTGCTTTATTTGTGTCCTTGGTTGCTCCAGTCAGAGCAATGCCCTGGCACACACACGTGTGTGTAAAAATGTAATTTTAAAATGTAGATGTAGTCTTCTGATTCATGATGATTTTCGGGTGTTCGGCAAAACAGTCTGACAAGTGACAAGCAATGCTCAGTAAAATCCACAAATACTGCCATGCTTGTAAAATAAAAATCACCACTTTGCAAAAATAATAATAATAACAAAAATGTTAAATGTGTTATAGCTGATGTCAAAAAGGTAAAATTGTTGAATTTTCCTCTTATTCTCTTCAATTTACTATTCGAACAGAAACAATTCTTGTCATCCTCCCTCATAATGTCCTTCAGAGCCGTAAGCATGGGCAACCAAATTATGTCATTTTACTTTTTATGTTCCATTTTTGAGATTTTTCAAAACCAACAATTCCTTGAGTGCCTGGAGCACGTACCACAAACCTTGATCCAGTGTTAATTTTCCTTATAATTAAAGTTCAGCAGGCTGAGGTTGTTCATGAAGTGCTTTCTTCCACTGAAGGACTTTACAGTGTAGCCTTGGACATTTTCCTTGGATGTGCTCTAAGTGTGATGAGACAATAGAGAAGTAAATGAGTCAAATTTTTCTTTTTGATATTTGTCCTCTGACGTATGAAGGGATCTCATCACCGGCCGTTACCTGGTGAGTGCAATGAGATCTGGGAAGTGATGGGCAGGGCAGAGAGAATGAGCGAGGATATTTATGTCATCCATCAGTACCAGTCAGTAAATAGGCTCCTATATCCTACAATCTGCTGCCAAAGATTGCATTATCAAGTATGAAGACAGGTTATATGAACACTGTCATAGCCAGGAGGAGATCAAGACTTACTTGGGCAGGAATGTGGAAAAAAATTAAACGGAAAATGCCCACAATTATCTTTCTTAAGTAACTGGAATTTTGTCTTAATGAGTATTTACTGCCATAGAAACCGGTAAAGATAACCAACCTGCTGAAATCTGGTTATCCAATTCAGCTAATCTTTGTAAATAAATGCTTGCATATGACAATGTATGAACAATATTTTGGCTGGAGAAGCTATCTGGTTTCCATTTGGAGGAGTATTATATGAATTCTGGTTGCATAAAGGTGAAGACATGTGGGGAGCGAAGGAGGCCGAACGTCTGGTTATACTCCATCAGCATGCAAGCTAAAGTGGCAAGCTATCACATTTGTCAAGCAAACATCATAAACAAAGCTGTCGCAAACTGTCCAATTGTAGACGCTGTCTCACAACTTCAGTTTCATTCTCTTAATGGTGTTTTGATGGTGCTAGCAGGACTTTAAAAATTACAATAACGGGAAGTGTTGGCGCAGATTATCCAACAGTTCGAGGCCTGGGTGCTTGGCACATCCCCACGGAAGTCATCAGACAACGGTCAATGAGTTCCCAGGGGGGGTGGAAGCCATTATAATTTGGACTAGATGCACAGAATGAATTGTAATAACTCTGATTCCCCACATTTTCATTTAGAACCGTCATCAGGTAAACATTTAATGCGCCTAACACGGAGCATCAGCTGTAATCGAGAAACAGAGGCACCGTGAGAATGTGCTCGTGGTATTAGAATTTGACTTTTGTCTGCAGTGTTATTTTTGGAACTCCTGACATGATGATTGTCTTCGTCGCCTCGAGAGTCAGGAGAGCTGTGTTGTAACTGAAGGTGTCCGGTCTATAACGGCAGCCATCTGGGATCCTCAGTGCGCTCGAAGCGGTGACTCACGGCGCCTTTAAGAACAGATGGCAACGCTTGAAGCAGTCAAAACCCTGTGGTCGTTTTCTGTTTATGACGTTAACAAGACCGCTGTGTAATTGAGTTGAAAAAAACGAAAGAAAGAAAGAAAGAAAGAAAGAAAGAAAGAAAGAAAGAAAGAAAGAAAGAAAGAAAGAAAGCAAACAACAGAAAAGTAAATAAAACTAAAAAAGGGGGTTAAACTCTGTTGGACCCTGTCGTGGGTCAAAACACATAACGTAAAGAGAAAATGAAGAAGAAGGTAAGAGGAGCCTTAGTCACACTTACTTTGGATTTGTTGGGAGATTGCTAGATGTTTCCACAACAAATCATTAAGGTAGCTCTAAATGTGGCCCTGTTTTCATTAAATTGCACTGGGTAACTTTTTTTTTTTGTTTAATTATGTCATCATGTAACGATTTCATTATTTAACAACCTGTTCTGGTAGAAAGCAGACAAAACACCCCGAAGCTTGTTTTAGTTGTTTCCTCTTACAGGATACACGTGTCTTTGTTGTTGTATTGTGTAAATCTTATTTGGAAAGAAGGGGCTTATCTAGTAGGAGACAGAAATGAAACATCTTGAACCCGGGCATTTTTTGGATGAGTCTCCGATAGCTCAGAGACAAAAATCAAATCTTTGCCTGGGCTGTCCTGCTTTCAAATGCAAGCGCTCAAGTCAAGACGCTAGCCCCACAGACACATGCAAATTAGACTCCACAGGCTCATAAAATCTGATAAACATCCTCCGCTGAATACCAAGTGCCTAAACGCAATTTCTGCAGGAAATTATAGCGCTGATGAGCAGGAGATACATCTTTATGAATGGAGGTATGAAAACCCATCGGGGGATTTTCAGTCACAGTCTCATTGTCTTTGAAAAATATGCTCACTGTGGCACATCCCCCTGTTGTGGATTCACGGAAAAGTATTTCACTCTCTAATTAGCCAAATATTCTGACCCAGATATGATCGACTGGATTTGGAAATAGAAGACGATATGCTTTCAGGCGGCGTGCCTCCTAAGGCTATCTTATCTGTGAACACAGAATCCCAATAGAGGAGACACACAATCAGCTCTCTCCCCCTCCCAGACGGATCATAACCATATTGTGCTGTCTGCTGAAATCCAACCACCAAAGTCCTTGAAAGCATGGCGAGTACCAGGAAAAGGAATGAAAGGCTAAAATTAAATTTTATCTCATTGTGTCCCTTGATGCAGTGCCAAATTAAAGACTCGTTGAAGAGGATAGTTCAGTATCAGTCATCGACATTTGTGAGCTCCATTTTTCAAAAGCACTGAGTAACTTCAGCATCAGCATGTGCATCTCCCTCTCTGTCCTTTTTTTTTTTTTTTTTTTAATCTTGAGCTTTCACCTTGAAAGTGATGATGAGGGTTTGTTCTTTGTAGTATCGATCCCGTCAGAGATGTAGATCACATTTAGAAGGAGTGGCTGTTTGGATAAGAGCAGCGCGGCTGATAAGTGTGACTGTCGGCTGACATTGGCCGATGGTAGCTGAGCTCATTACACTAATGAATGTGAGGGAACGAGGGGTGGAGGCCAGTGAGCGATGCTCAGGGAGGAAGAGAGCGGAGAGGAGAGGGCAGGACGATCTGATCTTTTGAAAGACGGAAAAAAAGTGAAATACGAGAGACTGAGGTTGGCCTGAAGGCAGATGTTTATGCCTTCAAACTGAATTTAGTTGCGAAACGAAATGCGCGTCCCTCATGTCTGCATGCACACACTTCCAGTGCTAATTTTCATTTTGTATAGCACATTTGTGTAATATACTTTCATTTTAGATCAGAAACTGAGGAAACCCTCAGCAAAACCGAACCAAACCCAAATCACAAGTCATTTCTTCTCTGCTTAATGGAAAACAGACTCTGCTGGAGTTTCTGAAGCTATTTCAAATGACAGATTATCAAGTGCTGCAAACTTTGCCAGCTGAGGCCAACTAGCCTTAAATGGTATAGAAATCTCTTTCCATTGTCTGCAAAGAGTGAAATGAGGAGCTCGCTCTCCTGACTGAGGACAGATATAATACTAGAGCCAGCAGGTGATTTCACCAGTTTAGCTCAGCACAAAGACTGGAAACGGCAGACAGCACTTATCCTGTCTCTGACTGAAGGTAACACAATTCCCTGTTCTCGAATATTGTAGAGTTAATCATGCAGATAGGAAACATTAGGTTATTAAGATTTCTGCAGTCCAAGATGAATGTAGGAGACGGGGACAGGGTCCCCCGAAGTCCAGATGGTGGGGCAGATTGGCTGGTGAAGGCGCTGGCTGAGACTGGCTTGGAGAACGCGGGCGAAGAGATCACTTGGCAAGAGTGATGATGTTGACACTGAGAAGGAAGTCATTTTCGTGGCGCAGGAAAGTGGACAGGATGAAGACATTTGAGCTGCAGAAATATTCTTTCATAAACTCATACCTATGACTCGTTAGTTTACTGATTCACTCCCTAGGGTCACAGTTTAGAATTGTTTTGTTTGCTGCTTGTTTCAGAATTATACAACTTGGACCTTCAAATTATTTCAATTGATATTTGGGTTTTGGTTATGTTCTGTCAAACACCAACACCATGACATCTTAATATGAGCTTAATATGAGCATTAGCCAGATGAAACTTCAATTTAGGCAAAAGCAATAACAACAAAGAAACAAAATTAAAACATTACGCTCTTACTTGACTCGAGCAGAATTTATTCATCTTTATATCGGTTTATATCTTTTGTTTGTGTTTATTTGTAAGCCTATCTGTTTAATGGTCTTCCTTTGATATTTGGATCTTGTTTGGACCTGATATTTGATGTCAAATTGTTATTTATGGGAACGCATTTCTCCATTGTTGAGGGACACCGTTATTTATGAATCCTTTGTTAATTAGCCTGTTGCCCCTTGCTTGTCATTTCTGATATTTGTGTGGTGCTGATGGACAGCTCCTTGAAAACTGTAACACTGAAGGTGTTGCAACATGTTGCAGATGCTGTGTTAGCGACTGTGAAGCTTCCAACATGTTTCTGTTGTATTCAATTCAGTCCTTTATGTTCAACCTTCAATTAAAAAAAAAAAGGTGCTCTGAGAACACATTAAATGGCCTCTGTATTTATGGGAGTTTGGTCACGTTAACTTTTGAGACTTATAAGTGGGCCCTACGTTGGAAAAGGTTGAGAGCAACTGTTGTGTGAACTCTCGTTTTAAGTGAGTCTTCCTAACATCTGGATCAGGAATATTCAGACAAGGAATTTTTATACTATATACAGTAATTTATGCAGTACGAGGATGTTCCACTAAAATGGGAGGTTCTCATGTATACGTACGTAAACAGCTGGGATTAAATGTGATGTTACACACTCTGAATAAAGGTGGGGTAAAGAGGTCCTAGGAGATTTAACAGACTGTCCTGCCCAAGGCCTGCATGGGAAATTGGTTCCACAGGGGTGAAAGGACAGTGAGATTCTGAGTGGAAATGAAAAAAAACACGCTTTGCGAGGAGAGAAATGCAGCAGAGAGCGAAGGAGAAATGAGGGTCAATGAAAACATCCCATGGGGTGATATTTTCTGGTTCAGTAGCAAATCTGCACTTCAACAGTAATTTCACTAAAAGGCCTGACAGTAAAAGCAGTCGTCATTTTTGTTAGTCTTTCTCCAGCCCTTTACAGAACAGGAACATTCCACTGTTGGAGATACTAAAAAAAAAAAAAAAAAGATCCACTTGTCTGATGACCTACAAGGTGACACAGGCAATCACTCAAACTCATGCCTAAATGTATTAGTTTTGTATCCTCTGCTTCACCCATAAAGCATCCTGGTTTTCGGTTTGGTTTTCCTGCTGCACGTTAACCAGTGATTTCTTCATAAGGAGGGCGAGTGGGTGCTTAAAGGTATAGAGCAAAATAAACAAAAGTGAGGTGTAAAAAAAACAACAGCAGTGTGTCCTGTTTAAAGATACAGAGAGAGAGCAAATTGCCTCTTAAGGCGATATCTGCGACCTCGAGACAACGAGACACGAGGCGACCGGATCAACAAATCTCACGCTCGTTGTCTCCTCTGCCAATTCAGCAAGGTCCCTCAAGCCTCACGAAGACAAATACCCTGCAATATTTTTTAAATTTATTTCTTTTTTCTACACACAATCTAATTATCCAGTTAAGGTCTTTACGCAGCAGAATCTCCTGAGTGCGGCAGGCCTGTATAGTGCAATCTTTATTACAGAACATTTATGGTACATTTGACTTTATTGCACTATTTCCTTGAACACAGGGGAACGCTTCACTTAGTAACTCGGTAGAATACGTATGTGGTGCATTGTAGTCTCAGTGGAAA
Source organism: Mugil cephalus (assembly GCF_022458985.1). Lineage (NCBI taxonomy): Eukaryota > Metazoa > Chordata > Actinopteri > Mugiliformes > Mugilidae > Mugil > Mugil cephalus. The sequence goes on from NC_061778.1 coordinate 22,438,068, forward strand.
ATAAAAATACATCAACAGCCATATCGTTAGCTTAATAGCATAATTGCTGAAGTCATATTTGAACGTTTTCAGAAAACCAGAATAACACATTTTTTAGCAAGTACATTGGTGTTTTTATTTATACTGTAACAGTACGTCAAAAAGTGATTTAGGCAATTATGCTATTCTATTAGGCTAACGATATAAGACATAATAGAGTAATACCTTTGGAGCATATGCCCTTCACTTTTAAAGTGACTTGGAAATTTGAATGGTGGTGTTTGATGTAAGATATTTAATACATTTATTCAAAGGATGAAAAATGTGCAATAGTTTGTAAAAAAAAAAATAAAAATAAAAAATAAGACCTGGTATTCCAAATGACTTTGTTTTTGTATCTTTGTCCTTTAAGATTTTGAAGCCACTTTAATCATGATATGCTCTACTCTAATGGGCAGTTTGTGCTTAAACGGGGACTCTTGAAGGCACTTAAACCAAAGCTACAAGCAAAACTGGCAACTACCAATTAACTGCCTGGCAAGAAAATATTAGTTTGCTTCCGAAACCGAAATATAATTCTGTCTTAGCCTGGTTTATTGTTTTATTTCTGTGGGACATGGAGATTAGAGCAACTGATGTATTTCACTACCGCAGCATGGAACTCATCCAACAACCAACCTGCATAATCTACTGGATACACCTCGCAACCCTGGTTTTTGTGCCTAGAGTGTGTATTTGTGCTCAGCTGCTCACTAGCTCACTAGATTCCTGTGAGTCCATATGGATGAATTCATGAACATCAGGAGCCATACTGATGAGTTAGCAAAGAAATATCCAAATATTTTGGCCTGGTTCTTAAACTGAGGCAAATTTTATCCAAAGAGGCACTTGGTTACATTATTCATCATTATTGGAGTCTCGTCTTAATTACTGTAATGTCATCTGGAACAATAC